>NC_057762.1:40068005-40368005 GCF_010389155.1 Erigeron canadensis
TCTAAAAAAAATAGGGTGTCTTGGACCGATTGGTGCTCTTTCAAATTCATGTAAATATTTGTACATATATACTGCCGGCGTTTCGCCGGGGTGAGTTATCAATAGAATTTCACTTTTCAAAAAAAAATATTTATGTCTAACGAGAAAATATCCGTGCATTGCGGCGGTGCTATGGTGGGGTTATAGCCAAAAGCCTTGGCCGTTCGGGATCCACCATCGGATTTAAAAATTCATCAAAAATATATCGAATGACCTTTCTAATGAAAGAGCATGAAATTTTAAGAACACCCATATAATTTTATAATTTATCGATATACGATTTTTGAGATAAAAAATTTAAATGAATTAGAGGAATAAAATGATTTATAGAGGAGAGGGAGAAAAAATGAGTGGTTGAGATTTGAGGAAAGAGATGAATATGAGTGGTTGAAAAGTTGAAAACTAAAATTTTTTGACGGGAACAAATGCTTTACGAGAGAAAATTCTTGCGCGTTGCGGTGGTCAAATGGTAAATGTGATAGGTCATAGAGTATGGTCGGTCATAAGATGTGATAGGTCATAAAAGGTGTAACACCCCGAGCTAGGCTCAAAATACTACCGAAAAGATATAACGTATACATGGGATTATCGTAGAACATGAACTATATGAAAATAAAGGGATTCGGTGAATCCATTATCAACAAACAAGTACATAAAGCATAATGCAAATAGGGGCAAATGAATCCTTGATCCATGTAAGATTAAGCCCAAACTCTAGCGCAAGCATCCATTAACCATCACGTCTTGGATTCACAAGGTTACCTGAAAAGTGTACTAAACAAGGTCAACACTAGGTTGGTGAGTTCGTAGGGGCGAATGACGAGGATCTAATGCCAAAGCCATTTACAATATGAACTAAGCTAATGAACAAGGAACACACTTACAGTAAGCCCTTAAAAAGCACAAGTACTCAATATAGGTTGTCTCGTAGCGCAACCTGGACCCACATGTATCCATTGCACAATTATACCATAGCTAGAACACACATAATGCACAAGAACACAGAATGTCGACATCAACAAATATCTATCAAGTTCTAAAATGTCAAACATGTCCATTAATGTCCCTCAATTGTTCTCATGTCATCCAATTGTCATCAAGTACGTATAGCACCCGTTTATTGCACATGCACACATTGTCCCTCTATTGTCGTCGATATTGTCATCAAGTACATAAGTACCCGTTTAATGTCATCAAGTACATAAGTACCCGTTTAATGTCATCAAGTACGTAAGTACCCGTTTATTGCACATGCACACATTGTCCCTCTATTGTCATCGATATTGTCATCAAGTACATAAGTACCCGTTTAATGTCATCAAGTACATAAGTACCCGTTTAATGTCATCAAGTACGTAAGTACCCGTTTAATGTCATCAAGTACATAAGTACTCGTTTAATGTCATCAAATACGTAAGTACCCGTTTAATGTCATCAAATCCATCATGTCAATCAACTCAACCATGCACAATGTACATACATTTCATACGACTTTACATTTAAGGAATCTTAGATGTTTGTATACAGGGTCACCCATAACCTTCCCACCACATCTGCAACTCATTAAATGTATCATCGTCTTCCATGTATGTACAACTATCCTAATCATAGATAAATCAATCATACTCGAACAATCCATAATCAATCAATGTCCATCAATGACCCTTACATATGTATTCACATAATGAACTGCGCAAGGTATTTAGAATACGCCTAGTAAACAAGAACAAGTAATAATGATATCGATAAGTATCTAACAAGTTCTATAATGCCAAACATGACTATCAATGTCCCTCAATTTCACTCAATTGCACGTAATGTACTTCATTGTACTCAATTGTACATAATGTACTTCATTGTACTCAATTGTACATGACCATCAATGTTCACCCAGAAACAAACATCATGTGTATATACTTCGTACGATACTACTTTTGAAAGGCCTTTGATGCTTATATATAGGGTCACCCGCAGCCTTCCCACCACATCTCCAACCTTTCGAAGGTATTATCGTCTTCCATATATACACAACTAACCTAAAAGTCAACCAAACATGTACATACAATAATCATATAACAACCACGTATTTACACGTTAACAATTCCATCAATCAAACAATGTCATCACTCAAGACACTCAACATTTGCACAATCAAGTCATGTCATCAATCAAGGCAACACATAATTGCACAAACAACAAGTTAACACACTAAGGTTGTACACTTTTCAGCCCAATCTCAAACGAGTAGGGAGTTACCGAACTCACCTTGATTGGCAATAGCAAGTTAATATCAAGCTACGAATGCCCAATGGTCATCAAAAGTCCACAACCTAACAATATATGTCACAATACAAGACATGGTCAATACTAGTTTTACTATACCAAAATTTCCCCTAAAGATGTTTTATAAGTCATTCGAGAACATTTAAATGACAAATGAAGAGTTTTGGTTAGACACGGTTCAATGACTTAGCACCAAAATTCCACTTGAAAATCAAAGTGTTTAGAAATGTGTTTAACCAATTTTGTTAACCTTAGTATGTTAATATAAGACCAATAAACAAGTTTTGGATCATTAAAAGTCGACCGATAATCGAACCAAAAACGTTGAGGAAGGACAGAAAGAGTGTGGCCGCTTGCACGGTCGGTCGTGCGAGCGTCTGCAGTACGGGAAGAATTGGGCACGTAGCACGACCACAAGCACGGTGCGTCTGTCTGAGCGGTCGTGCTCCGACTGGGCAGATTCTTGACTTCAAGATCGACTAAGGAAGCTCCAAGACACATTTTTATGCATAAATTAACATACTTTAACATCATTAAACATAACCCACATCATAATCTTGATTCATAACATCAATCTTGACTCAAATTACACCAAAATCCATCCAAACCCTAATTTTGACCCAATTCCATTTTGAACCTAAATTTGACCAACAATACTTAGATTGGACAAAGAAACACATGATTAAAAGTATAAAATGATGAACTTGAGTTAGAATTCACTTACCAAAACTTCCACAAATTGCCAAACCCGAAAATTACTCAAAAGAAGATGTTCTTGCACTTTTGACAACCCAAATCTTTGATATGTAATGAAGATGATGATAAGGATGATGATTCTATCACAATTCTAACTTGAAACCATAATTTGGTGTAAGAATCTTAGAGAGAGAGAGAGAGACAATAGTGTGTATGTGTGTTTTGTTCTTGGAAGAAGAAGGAAAGAAAAAGATAGGGTGAAGAATGAATGGATGGGTGGAAAATAAGGAAGATAGGGTTGGGTAAGTTAGTTGGGTGATGGGTCATGGGTTTGACCCATGGAGGATCCATTTCATGTTTCTAACTAGATTAAATGTCGTCTAGCACCGTAAAGCCATTTAATCTAAATGTCATCTCAAAATTTTAATTTCGATTAGCACTAACAATGATATCGACTAGCACATAAGTTCCAAATTAAACGATAAATTGATTTATATGAACATATTGCACTTAAATGAACTCCAAATTGCACTTGAACTATATTAACCAACTCGATAATTAGTTAAATTGTACATATGGTCAAAGAGTCAAGAATCACGATTGTTACAAAAGGTGATATGTCATAGAGTGTGATCTGGGTCGTCCCTGAAGATTTATAGATGTAGGCCGAGAGGAAAAATAAGGGTTATAAGCTAAACGCAACAATTTATATTATATAAATTAATCTTTAAAAATGACAACAAATGTTATTTTAATAGATGAAATATAAAGCCCAAAGACAAATAAAATTTCAATAGGTTTAAAGTAATATAGAAAGACCTAATGAAATGACAAACAACAAACAATTATGTCATTGTTTTTTAAATAACACTAATGATTTATATATCATTTAATAATAATATATTATTTATATGCATACATATTACAATAAATAATAAAGAAAAGTAAATACTTGTCATGTCAAATATATGAAAAGTGGAACAATAAAAGATTGAAAAGGCGCTGTTTGATCCGTTCTGAGTTTCCGATAAGTAATGATAACTCTATTTTAATCCAATAAAAGGTATATACGTGGGCTTTTTATGGGTTAAATTATATGTTTTAGTTTTTAGATAATTGTTAGAGTTTACAATATACATAAATAATTATACACGTATATACATAACGATAAAACTAGAAAAAATCGGGTCCCCTAAAAAATCGGGCCTCGGCCCGTCAGCCACTTTGGCCACCCTCTAGACCGCCCATGAGTGTGATAGCCAAATGTCTTAGCCGTACGGACTAGACCCTCAGATTTAAAAATTTGTCGAAAGTATATCGAATGACATCTCTAATGAAAGAGTATGAAATTTTAAAAACACTCATATAATTTTTATAATTTATCGATGTACGGTTTTTGAGATAAAATTTGTTGAATGAATTAGAGTAATAAAATGATTTATGGATGAGAGGGAAAATGAGTGGTTAAGATTTGTTGACAGAAAAATGAGTAGTTAAGATATATATAGATGTATTGTATATTATGCATTAGTATGTGTACATTGTTGAAAATTTCAAAATTTTAAAATTTTTGAAAGGAACAAATGTTTTATAATGTAACTAGATTATTTTCCCGCGTAATACGCGAGTTAAACATATTAAATTTTAAATAAGACATGTTGAAATATGATGATATCAATATTAAAAAAATTTTATGTATTGAAGTTGTTTAGTAGGATATACATGTCGAGTCATAGTGATATTTATTAAGTTTATTGATAACAAACAGCGTAAAGGAATGTTTGAACATTTAGTTGTAAGTTGAGTTAGGTTATGTTCACTTAAATTAGATCAACTTACATTCTAAGCTCAACAATATTTCACATGTATTGATGTAATAACCTTAAGAAATGATTCTCCAAAAGGCGTTAATATAGATTATAGCATTTGATTATAGTTGATGATGAAACACAAAGATAATGGGTATAGAAGTCAACTTATACTTACAATCAATTAGGATGAAGAACCCGAGACTTATGATTGTGTAAAGATCCTAAGTTGCTTTTATCATCTTCTTGAAAGTTACAATTAAAAGTTAAATATTTAATGGTCATTATTTATACATGAAATAATTTAACACCATCTTATATATATTGATAGATGGTATTTGTAATGAAAAACTTATGATGAAATTTCAAAGTTTGTAGTTAGTTAAGTAGTATTGTAAGAATTGCTACTCTTTAATAACGTTATTATTTTATGTTTCTAAGTTTCCATTTGTAACCCGAACGGTCAGTGAGATCCATTATGGCAATTTTTGGGGTCTTTATAGTTATTGGAAGATAGTTAACAATTAATTCAATATACTCTTGATGTTCAAAATAATTTTAATTTGATATACTAGTAAAATCAATTGTCGAAAATTAGTATAATCATTTATTTGTATAAATATATTTGTATTTGTTTATATACAATTAAATATTAGTGTTAGATAACTTTGAGGGAATCAATATTTACAAATACATAGATATAAATATAAATAATAAATAATATATCTATATATAACTAAGAGAATATATGTTTTTTTTAATTGACATATATGAGAGCATGACATGTAGGATTTTTGATGATGTGTACTTTTTTCTATTAATTTTCTAAATTTAAACATGCCATGTCATTTATATTATTTATATTAATCCTAATCATCACTAAATAATAATTATAAAAATAAAATAAAAAGTAAAAATAAAAAATAAGATGCATATCCGTCTAAATGAAGTCGGCTGCATTTTGAATAAAAATAAAATCAAACTAATGTTATCATTATACTTTATTTTATATTTATGAGGTGGGTTATTTTGAGAACTTATAAAAAAAAAAACTTAAGAACAATTCTGGACCACTTATTATTTCTCTCTTTCTCTCTCTTCAATTAAATTTGAAAATTCATCCAAATCATTTAAAATGTTTTATCTCACAAACCGTAAATCGTTAGACGAAACAAAAAGCATGAGTAGTCTTAAAATTTCGTCCTCTTTCATTAGAGATCCAAATCGATATACTTTTGACGACTTTTTAATTTCGTTTTTCTTTTAGCACTGTTAAGTGTTGGATTCGCTGACGTGAGTCATTAGCGGGCGGTCATATATACGAGTAATAATTAAATTGTTCAATCCAATAACTAGAATTAGAATCATGAAATCAAGCATATGCACACATGTCAAAATAACAAGCAACAGGAAAGTGACAAGGCGGGTAACACACACCCTAAATTCAGGGAACACATGCCATATATATATTTATATAAAAATTTGAAAGGCCACTGAAATACTCAATCATGAAGGCACATAAAAAACAATTACAGTAACTTATATCCAGCTGTGTTTTTAAACTATTGAAAACAAAAAATCTAGATTCTAAAACTTGCATGTGTACATTTTCTAATTACAAGTCAATATTAATCACTAACGTTATCCATGATGAAGAAAACATTACATATTTTGACTGTGCTATAAAGAAGTTTTAGTTCCCATATACTAACTTTCTTAGTGATTTGAGATTAATAAGTTGGAACATTTTTCGATTGTAGTAAACGTGCATAAAATATAACTTTTTATATCAGAATAAATTTTATATAAGCGTCTAACCATTCAACACATTTTAATTAAAACCTAATTAGGGCTTCATTTAACAAACCATTGTTTTATCGTTCTAATTTTAATGGATGTCTTCAAAGGGACGATCTGAACAAAAAATAACTAATAAACATTAGCCAATTGGTTGGTGGTTTATTGATAAGGTCTTAAACCTTGTAAAAATCCTTCAGGATTCAAATCTTACTTTCTACATTTGTAGCAGTGGATTATTAGGGGGATTTGAAAGTTCCATGCATATGTGGTTTGAGTTCCGCATACTCCTCAATTAAATGTCACTGTGGCGTCTCAAATGCTAACTGTTAACTAATAGCTACTAACTCGTTGTTAATGAGAATTACATTCTTACTATTTAATCAATGTATGTACACAATTTCCACCCAATTAACTTGGATAAATGAAATTTCCTATTATGTTATAAGAAGATCGAAGCTGTCAGTTATCTACTCTAATATTAAAGGATGTGATAATTAATTGGACCTTTAAATCACATTTAACTTCCCTAATCCCTGCCATCCAGTAGCTTAATTATGGTTTTTCTTATTTTGTTCAACTAGCTAGATTATTACCCGCATAATACACGGAAAACATATATAATTAATTAGATGTTAAAATTTTATAATATCATAAGTTGACATATATTTAACAAGGTAAGAATTAAACCACTAAAAAACATGAAGTTACATTAGTGGTTGTTTAAATTCCGGTTAACAGTGAACAGACACTTGAAAAATGGACACGTCATCTATTAGAATTCTCGCTAAATAAGGTTTTCGTTTCCTTGGATGTCTTTCATTAATCCAGATATGTCTGCATAGTCATTGTACTTGTGCTTTAACGTTTTGCTCGATTAATTTAGTTATACACTAAAATTACTAAGCAACTTAATTATCAATCTATATATCGCATGTTGTGTTAATCTAATAAGTTAAAATTATGCATAATATCATTGCAATTTTCATACAACTATTTTTCTGATATATAATTGTGATAGCTTACTATAGACTTCATATTTGTTTTTTAGCTTTTTATTAAGAAGGCCGGTTTGACATCCGGTCCAGTTTTCAAAACATTGATCTAATAAAAATGTTATATGATAAAAATCTTATACAGAAATCCTTGTAAGCAAAATTTATTCGTTACATGATAAAAAAAATCCTTTACAAAAATATAGTTTAATAAAAACGTATTACATTAAAAAAGAAAATTTTATGGTAAAAAAGTTAAAAATTAATTTTAAAGATAAAAAATAAAATGTAAAATATAAAAATATTAGTTTTCATAATTATATAATTAAAAACAATAGTTATTAATGTCTACAAACTTAAATAAGGAAATAATACTAATTTAAATTTATTAAAATAAAATTAAATCTAAAAAAGTTAAATAAGATATATGACATCATTACTTGATCTAATGACTTTAATTAAAAATTAAACTTCATTTAAAAGTTCATACTTCTCCAATTATGAATTAAAGTTTCTCTTTTATATATATTTAGAGATAATATACATTCGACGAAAACAATCCACTGGACGGGTAACAAAAAACAACAAAGAACTCGTCTTTGGTAGCATTATTCTCCAAGCATGGTTCGAGCTCTGCCCAATTGAATGTGACTGGGGATTGCTAATTATTACTAAACTAATACTCGTTAAAAAATAATATGTGATGCCTAATTTTGTAATTTGGTGTTTTTCACATGCCTTGTCATCTTTTGAGAATGAGTCAGCTTTGTAAAATGTCCGAATACTTGCTTATGATTGGTAGGTGGGACTTTGGGTGAGGCAGGGTCAATTGTCCCTCTAGGCCGGGCCGACAAATAGGAAAATGAAAGAGTTTCAGTCTTACATTTGTAATGAGATGGATGTATGGAATGATTGAAAACAGTGCTAACTTATACGAGTACTAATATATAGTATGTATTCTAGAGTACTATAGATGTTCTAGCTACTTAAAAAAGGTGAGCCATTTGGAGAAAAATCAATTTTAATAGTAAAACATGTGTTACAGGAAATAGTATTTAGATGTGTTCGTATCAAACAGTTGTGTTTTTACTTTCCAGTAAAAGGATATGAACAGATCCCTTAAAACTAGAACTATAGAAGAGAGAGTATTTACAACAGATCAAATATATCTCTGGGATAGATGATTTCCATAATCCGTGAGTGTACTATTTTTATATATAGAATACTATTCCATATACCTTGTAGGCTTGTAGCCACACTGCCATAATACATCGAATTGGAACTAAAAAAAAAAAAAAGTTAAAAAGAATAGATACAAAATGTTAGCTATTTTATTCATATGCGTTAAAAAAACAAAGAAGAAAAAGAGCTAGTATGTTACAGCGGGTAACCTTTGACAAAATGGCATCAAGTCGGTACACGCAAATTCGAAATATCCGTTTGGGTTTGGGTTTGGGTTTGGGCTTGGGCTTAGGATTGAGTATGGGCTAATGAAATAACTCTTCCTCCACTATGTTTATTGGATTACCTTATCAAAGTGGAAAAATCTTCCAAAAAGATAAAACCTACTCATGCTTTAGCTTTATAGATTTACATCAATATAAATTAACGGAAGATATATTATTAGAGATTTGCTAACTAGTGCCCTAGTGCATTAGTTAAGAAGCATTCAATGAACTTGTTATTTCCTTATTAATCAAAAATTATATTTAATGTGTATCAATTATATTTAATGTGTATCAATTTAACCTAACAATTTCTATTTTTAAATGAATAATTAATACATATTTTCATATTTTAAGAAGATTGGATTTCATTAAATGTTACTTAACTAGTGCACTAGGGGCACTAGTTATTAAGACATTATTGTAGTTAACTTTTAAGAACTATTTATAAAAATGAAATGTATATAATAGTTAGAAATGGTAGTTAGACAAGAGAAACAGTATAACGTACGTTATGTGAGTTGGACAAAAAAAAGTCCCTTAAATTTAATTCATTATGCTACCATAGAATGATTAAAATCTTCAAATTACATCTTATAATTGATCAATTATGGAGATTTGGAAGTGCTTAACTGGCAGTGGATGTAACAATGTGCTTAATAGTGATGGGAACCAACTTATTAATACATAATCAAATCGATCATTTGATTCTAACCACAATCATAGACAAGTGATTAAGTGAAGAAGAGTGATGGTCAAAAACTCTCCCTATATAGTATAGGGATGTATCAACTACTGTGGTACCCTTCTGACCAAAAAAGAAAGCGTCTTAATCTTACAACTAGACGATGTATTAACTCAATATCCCGCTAAAACCATTACTAATTAAAAGTGCTAAAAAAAATTATTGCTGAACACGTAAAGAAGCAACCGTGCTTCTGAAGGTAACTTTCCATCTATTTTTTGGAATACGTCAAAGTGTACCTTATAACATTAGTATGGTGTTCATCTCATTTGAAACTTAACCATAACTTTTGATTTTACTTAGAGGTGTATGTCTTTGTGCGTATGAGAATGGGCACATCATATTAAATGTGTCAAGGATGTATAATAGGAGAACCATTAATACTCTCCAACTAGTGGCATTTTGCTCCAACTAACTATATCCATATATTTAGTCTTGTGGCATCTCTCTTTATATAGTAGACTGAGATTGACATGCATATATAGGATTTAACATACATATATACATATGTGGTAGAGAAACCAAACAACTTGTATGATATCGTTATTGGAAACAAACTTACTCTACAGCAATCACCATGTCTATAATTACAAAGGTTTAATGATCTATTCTCAACACTAACATTTTATTAGGCATGTTTCATTGTTCTCATTTGTTTTTATTGAATATATATGTTATGAAGTCTACATGAAGTTTATTAATTTGTTTCCTTTTGCAGAAAACAATTTTGTCAGTGGATCTACCATGTTTAAAGTGCAAGAAGAAGGTAATGATGTCGATATCATCCATAGAAGGAATAGACTCAATAGTTCTAGACCCTTCTAAAAACACAGTGACAATAATTGGTGAGGCGGATCCTGTAACCATTATCAGAAAGGTGAGAAAGTTTAAAAGATCTGCACGCATAATAAGCGTAGGATCTGCTAAGGAAGAAAAGAAAGACGAGAAAAAAGATGATAAAAAAGAAAAGAAAGACGAAAAGAAAGATGTTGTGACACATGTTTTCCATCCTTCGACCCCAAGAACATGCCAAAAATGTGATGTATGGTATGTTGTTAACCAAGATTACATTAGTCCTTGTCATATTTTATGAGCATCCCTTACTGTATATATTTTTATTAGGATTGTAGTTTGGCTATTGATCATAATTTGATGACAATGCTATTTATGGATTAGCTCTTCTAATATATATATTGATGGTCAATCATCTTTTCTCTGTGAATGGGTTTGATTGTTAATGTGCGAAAACTACAGTTTTTGGGTACTTGGATATTCCCGGTACTTGATAAGTATGCGAATTCAGCTAAAAGAACCATCATATTTGGATAAGCTACAACTTGATATGCATCCAGTAAAAAACCAAATATATGTGGAATGAATAGCTAGACGGATTTATAAACTTGATATTTTTAAATGGTAAGTTTTGATCAACGGTAACTTAGTTCAATCTAATTTAGGTATTTTACAAATCTTAATGCTTACATTCGACTTGAGAAAGTTGATCGGCTGCCAAAGTGGTTGATTTGGATAAATGACTTCTCTGTACATATGCATCTTCCTGCATTTTGTAGATAACGGAACGCAACATGTTAGTTCATTTCATTTTTCATAACTAGCAAGCAAATATGTAAACTAAACTTATCTGTTTCTTATTTATGTTTTATTTCTTTTGTTATGAGTTGGTTTTACCTATTAAGAAACATTAATCAATGCAGTACAAGGTGATAAAGTGATACCAATGAGGCGCAACGTCCACCATCATGTACTATTCCCTCATTCATTGACACAAATTTTGAAATGCAACCTTTCATTTTACCAGCTGATATACCCTGCATTCGAGACCATTTATGTTATGTAAGAATGATAAAGATCATTCTTGTTGAAAATGAATTTTTATTTTGTTGACCTTTACAATATGGGGGTCTTTCCAAGGTCCTTTACCAGATCTCATGCATCCACCTTTTTCTGCACAATTGCATTTACCACCAAGAAATTCTGGTAACTCACTGAGAGAGACATTAAGAAGATGTACTAAGATCAAGTTTATAGTATAACAACCCAACACCAAACATCGCATAAATATTTACCTTGCATCAATTACTTCAAGCAATGTGCTTTTAAAGTTTGTGCCTAGGACCTGAGGTTTGAAATATTAATGAAGATTTCACTGAAAATCGACGTGATATTCAAATCACAAGAAGTTCTCAACTTACATGAATCTTGGATTTTGCTTTTGGTTCAAGAAAGGACTGAACAACATTCCATATCATCTTAAAGCCCGAACCAGCGTTTATGATGAACATTTGGTTAAGTGTCTGTAAACATTATACCTGGAATTAGAGTTTATAAGTAGCATGCTTTTTATTCAAAAAAATAAAAACTTTTGGATCCATCAAAAGTTACATCAGGATAGTTGGTGTTTATCTGTTGCAATCTCCTAATGAGTTCAATCACCGGTTTTGTTAGGCTCTTTATCCCCTACAGAAAAATATTACTTTAGTCAAAACCATGTACATTTACTTGAAATTATCAAGCCTACACCAGCTAATTAAGTCATCATATATACCACATTTTGTACGTCTACAATTGTTGTATTTGTTGCAATATGTCTTCCTGCAGCAATTGAACAAGCTGGGTACCGAATGGCTAAAGTTCTCTCATACTCCTGCACGTAGTATTTAACATACCGTTCAATAGTTGTGACTCTCATAAGCTTCTTTGGATCAGCCTGTCCTAGTACTTTTATGTAAACGGGCCTTCCCTCTCTGTCAACACCATGATAACCTTGGAGAAAGTATTGTAAAACTTCTTCCAATTCATTAAACTTGAAATCCTGCCAAAATTTATGTTTATACAAGATTTAGATATAACGATTATTCAATTCACAAGCTTTAATTTCGATATACCTCCAAGATGTTGTTGGCTCCAAAGTCTTTCCTCCACTTTAGCATACTGATCCACATGTCTTTAGTGTGTCCGATATTGAAGTTTTTGGCCTTAAGGTATCTAAAAGGACCCAACACAATAAACCATTACGTCAATTTTATATGAGGTGTTCACGCACACGATAAAGCACACAATATATCATTACCTCAACATCATGCAATGATCGTCAAGTATTTCTGGCAGCAAGTTGTCTGCAATCAATGCTTGTCGAAAAGCATTAACTGCCTCGACTTCTTCATGGCCTGGATAGATAGTTTTGTTTTTGATTTTCCTCTCTCGAGAATGTCTGCTTTTAGGGGTGGTA
Organism: Erigeron canadensis; assembly: GCF_010389155.1. Lineage (NCBI taxonomy): Eukaryota > Viridiplantae > Streptophyta > Magnoliopsida > Asterales > Asteraceae > Erigeron > Erigeron canadensis. Next base: position 40,081,064 of record NC_057762.1, read on the forward strand.
CTTTCTACATTTTTTTTCAAAGCACTCGTGGTCTCTTCATTTGAAAGCTCAAGATCTTCATCTTGTGGTTTCCTCTCAGCACAACCATGAAACACTTCATGAAAATTGGAGGTCAAGATATTGTTTTTTTTTTTTTTTTTTTTGGGTTAGGAACGCTTTCTTTCCATCTATAATTGGCATACATACAAAAATGTGCAATGTAGAGCATATAATCTGAGTTACTTGCCGTAATATACAAATTGATAACTCTGTTTCTTTATCCACTTCTTTTTATTTTGTGGATTGGTCCAATCTTATCACTTATATGTGGTCAGAGTTAAGTTTGTCCCATTGACCCAGTGTGCCAACAGCCCAAACCCCTAACAAAGTAGTGGGCTAATCAGCCCATATGCCGATGGCGTACATGTGGGCTTATATCTTGAAACCAAAAGTAAGCTATGTGTTAGCCTTTAGCAATAGAAATGTACTTGAACAATATAAATAAAATGAAAGGCGGAACGACCTGTGTTATGTTTTTAAAACACAAAATTGCATTTCTTTGTTCTTACTAAACAACGCATAATCTTGTCCAAAAAAGTTATATATTATAGCTTCATAAGTAAAATGCATGAAACCAACAAAAATAAAACACAAAAAATAAATAACATAATTGATTACTATATAAAGGAAGTTACTCATATAATATGGCAAAAGAGAAACACCACCAAAACACAACAATAATTGATTTGATAACTTTGTAAAACATGAATAGGAAGTAAAACGAATGATACGAGCTTACCTGGCATCATCGAGTCACGTTGGATCGTTTCGGGCATGGTGAGTTATGATATGAAGATATATTTAATCTGAACTTAAAAACCGAATGAAGTTTATAATGAATGCAAGGATAGATTGAAATAAAAGAGATAGATAACACGGAACGTACGGTTGGAAGAGAAGAATTGCGTTTGGGTATGAAGCAGCTTTCATGTGTTTTGTTTGGTAACGTCATACCCTCTATTTTATTTATTTACTTATTTTACGTGTTCTAGCGGGAGAATATGCGAATTTAATTATAAGAATAACATATGCCCCCTTCAACTATGTCCATTGTCCACCTATATTATCACCGCCTTGCAATATTTGGGCTTAATTTGTTAATTCCACAAAAAAAGGATTGTTTGGGGCCTCCTTCGGAATATTTGGGCTTAATTTGTTACTTACAAAAGAAGGATTGCTTTGGGCTCCCTTTCGTTGTCTGTAACTTTCGAACTAGAGGTTGAGTCTTTACATTTTTTGCAAAAATAAGTAAAGGTTTTGTCGATGTATCTATAAATCGTTATAAAGAGTTTATAATATTTACTATTACTATTGATACTATTACATACGTTTTAGAAAAATACTCATCACAATTTAACACCTAATAAAAATTTTCCCTAAATATTAGATCAAAAATTTATTTTTCTTGATGATTATATTTAATAATCAAAGGTTAATTATTATAGTAACTATTTCTATTCATAACCTATTCTGTTTTAAGGCTCAATCATAAAAATAAAATAAAATGTAGTTTGTGAAATAACGTAAGTTATTAAAAATTCAAAATCATTATAAGTTATTTATCTACAGCTCGAATTTTTCTTTTTGTCTTATTAACTTGGTAATTGTTATTATATAGCAAAACATTAGCTTGTCCATGTGAGGTTTTATAAAGTTATATTTTTCTACACCCTCTTCTATATATAATCTTTGATAACCATAAAAAAAAAAAAAAATCCTTAAAAAGACACTCAATACCGTCAAAAATCAATAAATTACAAAATATGTTTATGACACTACATCGTGTGATGATCCTGCTGGTTCTCATTTCACCTTCCAATATAAATATATACATGCATACAAATTGAGTGATAATATGCACACAACAATTTTTCAAATGCTAAATCATTTTCGTTGAGTTACTAGAATTTGTTGTTTAAATAAAACTTGTAAATTGATGAATGATTCACAAGTTTATGCTTCCCCAGCTAGCTAGTTGTTTTTCACAGGGGCCCAAAGGAGATTATAGGTGATGATGGGTTGGAGTGGACCGCTGGAGGGGCCGGTCGGTGGTATACTTGTGTTGGGGTATTGCTAGGTGGTGAGTCGTGCATTGGCAGAATCAGGATTCGAAGTAACCTGTAGCACAAATTTATTTATCACTAACCTTTGTATCGACGTTAAGTCACGATAACGACTAGATTGTTACGATTTTTAACATTTTAAAGATTTTTTTTTTACTATTTTTAGCAGTTTTTAAAGATTTTTTTAAAAACAATTTACTTGTTTTCATTTCTCATTTAGTTGTACATTATCTTTATAAGATTTATTGTTAGAAAAATCTTTTAAAAGTTTAAAGTTAGTTACAATGACCGGTATCCCAAATTACTTTGACCCATAATACCATTAAGGAACACATTATTTTTTAAAAAAACTTACACTACATCAATTTAACGGACTCATAGTCTGGGCTACTCCTAATCTTTATGTGGTTCCGCCTATGCCAGTCATGTGTGAAAAGTGGGCCGGGTATAGTAATATTGTATGTATTATTGTTGTATTTTGTAGGTATAGTGGAGTATTAAGAAAAGTGGATTAAATAAAAGTGTGATCCACGTACATGTCATTATTTTGTGCTTAGGAGAAATTTTAAGTTATTATGCTAAAAGGATTAATCATTTTTCTTTTAAAGGGATGAGTTGGGGATAAGACAGGGGTGGGATGATGAGAAAATGGTAATCCTTTTTTTGGTTATTATGGAAATGTGAGTACGATTGGGTTGGGAATGATCTATAAGAGATTTTAAACCCACCGAATGTGCCCTACTATTAACAAGATTTATTAACCGGTCTAATTACCTTAGTAATTAATTAGTCCAAATATGATCAGATCAATTCAACCATAATAAGAAAAATATTACATTAATTCACAAATGGATCAAGCGTGGTCCATACTTGATAAAATTTTCTACAAGCTGATCGACCAGATTTGCTCCATTTATTGTGAAAATGTGAGATACTAATTAAAAAGAAGATGAAATTAAAGATAAGGGGATTTGAACTCACTTCAGACGTATTAATTGTTCATGAGGGGTGAGTTCAAACACACTTAGCTTATAACGACATATTTGTTCACAAAGCTAGCTAGCTAGCTAGCTAGCTAGACTTGAGAAATTGAAAAGAGCATGCATTCTAATTAAAGAGTGATAATATATATGATCATGTTAATTAGTTGAATAGCTAGGAAGACGACCAAATGCCTTCGCCTCCATCTGTAACATACGACAAGCATGATAGTGGTACCAAGCACAATCCTCGACTTCTAAGGTCTCTCTTTGCCTCTCTACTTCCATCGTTCATCCGACCCTGATTGATCAATTATGAAATACATCAACATTTTATTTGTACTTGTTGTACATGTATATATGACAAAAAAAAATCATACTGTAATAATTTTTTTTAATACAGCTTAATTAACGATCGATCATTCAAAATAAAATACAAAAAAGAAGAACTTATACCCCTTCCGATGATATTCCACCAATCTCATGATCGGTCGACTTCATGTATGGCACGCTAAGTGTCTACAAATTAATAAATCAATTAGCTAGTGTTATACGTACGTACATATATACATAGTCTATTCATATTGTCAAATCAATGTACGTACAACACATACGTTAAGTTAGCACATAATTAATTTGTCCCTGATGACATGGAAAGAAGCCATGAATTGAAAATTGAAGGGCACACGTAGTACGTATATATATAGATTCTCAAGTTAGGCCATTATCTGTTTCTCTAAAAATGGATGGCTCTCCTAGGTTATCGGCTTTTGTTTCCTATAAATACTAGAAACAAATGTGAACACACGTAGTATATCATATTCATCGTGACTACCTATATATATATGTTTCTTATCATGTTTCGCTAATTACTCATTTGGTTTTTTGTTTGGTCGAGCTTAACTAAGAGGGTATTTTTGTGTATATTTGAGGTGTTTTGGGCCATTTTTGTGTACATTAATTTGCATGAAACCCCCCTACAAATATTAATGCATGTGTTGGCTCCACCTTTATTTGATTTGAGTACATATTAATTTGATGCGTTATATATATTATGGATCATTTTTCTTTCACAAAAGTTTAGGGTGGGTAATCAAAGCTTAATTTTTTTAAGAGATAACTTAACAGTATAATAATCCATCACTCTTCATACATATAGTTATTGATATAAACATACACCTTAATCATTTATATATGTATGTAGTAAGTAAAAAACTTCTCTAAACCTCCTAGTTGATACTTACATATTGTATATACACTTTAACCTTTTTTCTTTTTTTCTTTTTTTTTCAAAAAAGGCATTCAATTAGTATATGCTTTCTTGAGAATATATACTTAATTACTGTTGAAATATTATAATGTAACAAAAGTATCCAGTACTATTTGACCTGGATTTCTTTGAAAAAGTCGATATATTCATATATATGTATGTTAGAGAATCATAATATAGGAGTTATGATTTAGTAAACTATATGCTCATGAACATGAAAATGTCCTATATGGTATATATCTTAATAAGTTAAGTATAGAAATTCTGATATATAAAAGCCATAATTTCATATCTCACTTTTTCATATGTCTCACTTTTTATTTGTGTCATGTGATCGAACAGCTAAAAATATTAATAGCTGGCATGGATCGATGACAAAAAGTTTACCCATTTAACTAAGTTTTCAAATCTTATATGATAAACAAAAGCACATATAAACCCTAAAATAGATATCATTATTTAAAGAGGCAAATATATATGTGTGAATTTAATACTATTAGATAGTTATGGGTGAAGCATTAATGAAACATAACCCAAGAAGAATGTCTTGAAAGAAGAAACAGAAAGTATGTTTACCTCAACTTGAGTTTGAAGAAATTTTATGTATCCAATAGCCTCCATTAATACCGATGCTGTATCAGTCTGCAACGTATAGTACATTTTTCCATTAACTCATGTAATTTACCCTAATTAATTAACTAATTATATTATTTAACATTAACATTGTGTTCTTGAGTGTGTTCATTAAAAGAAAGGGAATGATTGGATGTGAATTTCCTTCCTTCTAAATCACCCTAATTTTGGGCAGAAACATTTTTGAGCAAAATATAACTAAATCTTCCATCCTATTCCTTAGTATTCATTTCATTTCCTTCTTAAAAAAACTCAAAAACACAATTAGTTTTGAAATCATTTGTATTCATTTCCTTTCCTTCATAAAAAAACCTCAAGAACTCACCATAACACTAATCAACAGTTATGGCTTAAGGGGTTTTTCTTTTTTTATACGGCAAATTTTGGATTAGTGACATGTCTCTTCATATACCAAACTTCAATTACAGGGAAAACCGATGGTGGAAAAATCTTTGTCGCATTTTGCTTGCATCATGATTTAGTGAAAGATTTGTCCCCGGGAATACGTGATATACATACCAATCCATCTATACTATTGATGATTGGTGCTTAAGGCCAGGTTTTTCTAACCTATGTCCATAAAAGTATTAAAAGAAGTTAATATTTCTTTGAAGTACCAAAACCATAAACTAAAAATGATAAGTTTTATATATCATTAATACATATTAGTTAAATGTATATACTTTTTTATATAGAAATTTTTAGTTCATTTAATAGATAAAAAAAAAACATAAAAACCAAAATGAAGGTATAGCTAGAAACTTTAAAGAGACAAGATGTCAAATCTTTGGGCCAATTGATTCATTAAATTTTTGATGATATATGTTAATATATATTTTTGGTTGTATGAAAAAGTATACAAATTAAAAAACTAAACACATTACTTTGCCAAAAGGTGCCACCAGCTGCTGGATAGCTGCAATTCTGTCCCCTAATTTCTCTTTCCGGACCTGGCCGGTTCCATACAATAGACATGCATAAACTTTAAACAAATAATGCTTCATAGACAAAGTTAATTAAAAAGATCGAATGTAAAAAGGATTACGAAAAATTAAATGCTACGATGGAGTAGTAATTAATTAGTTAAACCTGAAAGGGTGCAGAAGCAGAACGAGGTTCGGATTTTGTTTTCTTTGGTGCAACAGTAGTTTGAGTTGGCTTTACGTCGATATAGTTACTAGCTGGCCTCTTTGCTGATTGATCTGTGCTGCTTTTAGTGGTAGTGGAGACTACTACTGATGATATCTTTAATATAAGTTGAAAACATATATAAAGTTTAGTCAGTTTTTCAACTTAACTTTGATTATATCATCATGAATTCATGATCATCAGCCTTTTAAAAAAAGATGATCATATTTATATCTAGCTAGCTTCTCCTTTTAATCGAAGTAAAGCTGAATGACAATGCATATATTATTAAAAGCAGTCTCAATAACTATATTAAAACAAAAAGAAAAAGCAAACTCATGACAAAGTAGAAAGCCAACATTATTTTTTCTTATGAAAAATAACTAAACGATTCCCCGTAGTTTCTTGCATATATATTAATTACTGCTCATTAAATGAGTTGATAAGTTATGATCACACATAACAAATGATGAGCCTCAGATTAGGCTCATCAAGGGTTATAAATAAAACAAAAAAAATATATACGAGTATTAACTAACCTTGCTAGTGCAAACTGATGGCCGGTGATTCGGTTGATGCAAATGATCAAATCGGTAAGGAGGACCGCCAATATTAGGGGCATTTAGCGACGAATGATGGCTAAAACTCCTGTCAAATCTTGGAGAGCCAAAGTGGTCCAAAGCTGGCAAGCAGTTAATATCGAAAGAGCTACAAGAAATCGCCGAAGACGATGACGAAGACGAGGATGTAGTGGATTGGCTGATCAAGCTTGGAATAGTTGTAGTTGGAAAGATCTGACTAAATGTTCCAATATTAGAACAATCTTGATGATTATTGTTTATAAGCTGGCCACCTTTCATCTGGAATCCATTGGAGATACTTGCTAGCAAGAAATTTTGATTATTACTATTATTATTATTTGGGTAGCTAATTTGTGGATGATGATCATGATCATGATTCTTCATGTAGTTACTAGAGTTATAAGGATTTAACGGTAAATCTTCAACGCTCGAAGTTGGGCTGCAGTTTAATAGCTCTAAGAACTTTGGATATGATTCTGCAACTGAAAACTCGTCCTTGACTCGTGCCAGACGTTGTAACTCATGCGTCACAAAGTTCTCTATCGGATACCCCATACCGTTGTAAGGAAATCCAAAGTCTTGAACCATGGAAGTACTGTTTATGTTGTTGTTTGATGAGTTTAAGCTGTTATCCGATCCGTGCCTGCATAATTAAATAAATTGAAGTGAAATTAAAATTGGTTAAGTAATCTATACTACATGTCATGATAGCTAACCGACGGATTAAATTAAAATCTTAATTAGCTAGCTAGCTAGGAAACCTTATATGACAGAATATGAAGAAGCATAATGATGTTAGTTAATCAAATAAAGATATACTTTAATCAAAGAGAGACACAATGATTAAGCTCAAGCATATATATGACTTGTATGTGATATGTGCATATCAATTTCAATCAAATAAGGCATCAAACCCTAAAGTTAGATAAAGTTAATTTGAAAAAAAGCAAATAAGAGAGAGAGAAGGAAATTATTTTTATAAAAAAAAAAAAGGAGGGGGGGCTTACAAGTTGGAATTTTGGGACCAAGAAAAAGAAGAGTCCACAAGATGAAGATCTCCTTGTTGATGGTGATGAAAATTTGCAGCCTCCATATATGATGAGTGATTAGCTAGATATACTACTACTTGCTCTATATATGTATGCACTTTCCTTTTTTTTTTCTTCTTATATTTTTGTAACAAATATATAATATAATAAGTATATATAAAAAGAAATGTTGAAAATGAAGAGGGGGGGAAAAAGAATTGAAGGGAGGGGAGCAACAGCAAAATTAGCAAAGAATCTTTCTCTCAATCACTCAGGTGACACCCACATATACATGGACATGGACATATCTCTCTCGGTGTGTGTGTGTCATAGAGGCTTTTGGTGATGCTTTTTCATAGTTTCTGCTGCAATCTTTACTCTTTCAAACTCTCTTCTTAAAGTAAACCATTGAAAAGAAAGAAAGCAAGAAAGAGAAGCGAGCTAGCCAACCCATATTAAATATTCATATAGTAATATTTAAATATTCAAACAAGAAAAATAAAAAAGGAAAACCAGAAATTTTGTCAGAACTTATGAATTACGTTTTATGTCACATTTGAAAATTAATTAACAGAGTGTGTAGTAATTCTTTAGCTTCTACCCTAATTTTTGTTTAGTGGCCGAGTTAGACAACTAATGTCATGTATTTCGTATATACGGGCGCCCCAATAGGAAAAGATACACACCTAGCTACTAGCGCATTACAGACGGACAAAGCCCCTAGCCCACTTACGTGCTCCACGTTTGAGGAAATTAAAACTCAACGTCTTAATTAAAGGCCCACTAGTGGTAAAACCCAGTCACCCTGGGAATCGAACTGGTACGTTGTCAAAGTCCCGCCGATCATCTTTCATTCAATATGATGCCGAATGGCAAATAATGTACATGACAAAAGATTAAACTTAGATCACTTAGAACCACAAGCCAATACCTTAACCACTTGAATATTTTTACATGTGAAAATTGTGAAGGTTCATAAGAAAGAAAAGAATATATATAGATGAAAATTAACCATACGTACGTATATCATTTGGTTCACATGAGGTTGAATTTGTTCACATACATAAAATGTATAGAGTCTAAACTATCTACATTTATTCTGCAAGATGAGTACTTTAGAAACCTTTTTAATCACTGATTGATGACAAATTAATTTAACTATATGTGAATTAAGCTAATTAACGAAGCTTAATTTTTGTTCATTTAATTAGTTGAGCTAAATGCCAAACACATAAAAGAGCACAAACATTCGAACAAACACAAGTACGTTCGTGTTCATGTTCTTTTTATTATTTAGAATTAACTGAACAACCAATAATTAAACATTGTCATTACTAATATGAAACGGATATATATGTGTTTATTAATGAAACTACTTCTTTTAATTAATGCTAATTGTTTAAAATATAGATAACGTTCATTTTAAAATATAAATATATATGTTTGTGTTCATTTGCTGTATTAGTTTTTTATGACTATGTATTTTATGACTATATATTAATTATATTTGTATGCATGTACACGTACACCATGTTAGCTGGGATACGAACAAACAGTCATCGATTAAATGTTAAGGAACAACCCATAGCAAATACTCGGTGTTTTTTATTCATTTGTTTAACTAAACGATCCGTCGCTAAAAGAAAAATGTCATTATTCACAGTTACTTGTGCGGAAAAAAAAAATTAATTTGTTCACATTTAAAATTGTTTAAAAAGTATACAAAATTAAAAATGTGAAGAATTTTGAAGAATTATATTTTTTTTCGCACTTATACACGTGGAAAGAAATAATTCATACCTAAAAATGTGAATAAATGTCAAATATATTCACACTTAAAAATGTGAAAGTCAAATTGTAACACCTAGCTAATTTCTTTACACTTTTCTTGTGTGAAGAAATTTTAGTGTTACAAATTAATCCTCACAATTCTAAGTATGAACAATTGATATACTTTTACACTTTTAAAAATGTGAACGTTTTTCTTTCACATATATAATTATGAAAAAGTAGTTATAATTTTTTAAATTTCTTCACACTTTTAAACGATGATACTTTTTAACATTTTTATGTGTAAACAAATAAAAAAATTTCTTCAGACTTCATAAAATTAAATATGAATAAATGATATTTTTGTTGTAGTGAGTTTCGTGTCCATTCATTTTTATTTAAATATATATAGTACATAAACAAATCTATTTATAATCTCTGGGTTCTTTTTGATATGCTATATAAAACACAAATTTGTTGTTGCATTATGATATATATAGTAGATAGTAGAAGGTTTCATACTTGTATATATGTACGTGATTATTAGTGTTACTTAAAATTGTGTAACTTTCGATATAAGAGTCTATCCATTTCACTTATTTTACTCGTAAAACATAGTGGCCATAAATAACCAAAAAGGTTTATCTTTTCTTTTTCTTTAATAAAAAGTAACTAAATAAAACTATATGAGTAGACATGTGGTTTGTTAAAAGTGAAAAAGGACAAAACACGAGCAGGGTCACGCTATAAAACGACATCTTATTGAATGCACATTCCAATTATGATGTCAGTGACTATCAAATGACGTTACCTATGCGTCATATATTTTTATTAACAGAAATTTCATTTTTGTACAATCTGAAATACCGCGCGACTATTTAATTTTCATATTTCTTTGTGAGGATCTAATTAGACTATTGTTAAAGGTGGCTGGAAACGTAAGGTTAAGTGAGAAGGTAAGGTGGATAAATAGAAGACTTAAAAGAGTATGGATAAAAGAAATACGAGTAGACAGTGCGGACCCAGGATTGATAGGAACGAGTAACACAATTTTTTTTATTGCTGACGTTATATCGACGTAAAATAACGATAACAACTAAATTGTTACGATTTTTTAGGATTTTTGGTTATTTTTAATGATTGTTAAAAGTTTTTGACATTTTGATAGTTTTCATTTATCATTTAGTTACACAAGTACGTCTTTATGAGTTCTATTATTAGGATAATATTTTGAAAGTTTTGAATTAGTTACATTGAAAGGTATCTCATATTTGTTTGACCCGTAATACCAATAAATAATACATCATATTCTAAAAAAAATTATACTACATGGATCTAGCAGACCTGCATCCCGGACCACCCCTAAGTTCTATATAAGTCCGCCTATGCGAGTAGACGAGTAGTTGATAAGAGAAAGGTAATATGTTCACATATGTTAGTGACCTAGTGAGATATATCTTTTTCTTGTATAAGAGTATTATTTATTTTACTTTGATTGGATATTATGATGTACCATGTAGGTAGCAATTAAATTTTTTTTTTTAACGTCTTAATGGTCAGAGTCTGTTTATTCCAATTATTGACACTAACGTCCTTGAGGTAGAATTATACATTTAGCAATAACATTAACTTCGATCTTTTTTTTCTAAATTTAACTTCGATCTATGATATATTTTCCCTACTCTATTCGATCTAACGAGTGTTTGACGTGGATCTTATCGCGCGTGTTTCATAAAGTTTGTATTAGTACTGATTTGTCACCTTGTTCAAAATCCACATTCTTCCCGTTCGTTGCAATAGATCGAATACAATCAAGTTATAACATTTATGAGTATTATGTAAAGTCTAGAACTAATTAAAGCGTGCTTTTAGTACTTTTATAGTAATTATTGGGTGAGGATTTCGTTAAGTTGATTCCTCAACTTCATATTTTGATCATTGAATGAAAATCTATTGGCATGACTTAAAGATCATCTTTAGATATTGGTCCTTAATTTTCATCCAAGGGTCAAAATTACCCGTATTACGTATACCCGAAAGAAAAAGGATCAAGACAATAAAGTAAAAAGTGGAGAGTACGATGTGATTATATATATCCAAGTAAATTTTCATTACCCTGAAAAGAAAGGTAATAATCCTTTAGTTTTAAAAAGAAAGAAAGCAACACGAAGTAATTAGTTAATAATTATATAAGTTGGCATCCAAAGAATTGAATGACAAATAACTTTGTCTTATTTTCAAAGAAATATATTTAATGATTAAAAAGTGGATGAAGAACTTTTTATCGTGAATCTGATTGAGACAAGATAGTTTAGAATCCATTATATTATATATTCGATTTATACCTATAAAAAAAAGTTTAAAATAGAAAGTCATACATATCGATATATAAGCAAACAAATATTCGTTGATTGTATTGTAATCGCCTGCATGTCGTTGTTGATATGATTTTATTTTTCACGCTTGGTGTAAATTACATTAAACAAACAGAGTTGTTTTTTTGAAATACACTATATTGAAAAGAAAGATGCATATCTATATAGTTTTGATATACAGTTCTGTACACGGTTCGTCACGGATCAACATCAAGTTTTAGTTTCGTAGTCAAGAAAACTACAAATTTATTCATTATTATTATTTACTAATAAATAGTCATACTTTAAAACATGGGTAAAGTTCGTTTTTAGGTTTTGTTTTAATGTTTAAAATCTGTTACGAGGCACGACAAAAGGTAGGAGGCTTGGAGCAAAAAGAATATATTTTTGTGTTTTAAAAACTCTCCAGTAATCGCATAAAAGGGGGCTCCGTATCCCACTTAACATAAATTAAATATTGTTATATAAGCTGCTTTTTTAAGTAATGACTAATTATATTAGGCTGCGTTATATTATACGGAGTAATTATTAAATTAATCTTAAATTAATAGGCCATTAAGTTTTCTATTAAGTTAGTACATCACATTTTTCGTTTAAAACGATAAGCCTTTATTGTTACTTTTAAAGTATACGATAATATAAAATTGATGCGGAACTTCTAAATTGAAACATCCTCCATTTAATCTATCCCATGAACATAAAAAGTACTAGTAGATCTCATAACTTACGGGAAATCTCAAGATTAACAAGGGAGAAAATTACTTAATTGGTTTTTAAAGTTGATATGATTTTCAGTTATTGCCTTTTAAATGAATTAATTACAGAAAAAACCCAGAAGTTGGTCAATATTTTTACTTTTCACTCTGTAACTAACAACCATTTATTAGATCCGTTAAGTGAGAGGCTTTCACACCCCGGATCTCGCGGTGTGGCCCATTGATAAACACAAATTATAACAAACGACCACTAAATGGGACGTTTTTATTTATAAACATTTTTATATATTACATAGAAGAAGTACAAATTTTAGAACGAGATTTTCTAAACATGGCAACTATAATAAAAAAAAATCTCTTTTATTCATACAATATGCGATGAGACTCCAGAGTATGCCTTATTGTAATACCTTAGTTTCCTGAGAATACACGTTAAAAGACGTCAGCATAATATTGGTGAGCTCATAGGTTTATCATAACGACATAATAAAATAATTAAGAGACGAATAGACAGACCAATAGTTTCGTATGCTATGTCTTGAGTGCCAATGCCTTAACATATTGTTCACCCCTCAAGTAGTGTTTCACTTTAACACTATTGGTTCAAATATTATATGTCTGTTTCCCTAGCTAGTATGACTAGCACGGGCAGAGGTGTCAACCTCGATAGTACTATCCATAATATTCGCGCAATGGTTTCATGGCATCAAGTTTCCAAGAGGATTTCATGAGTGATAGTTACATAGGCATACACAAACTATTAAAATATTTGTAAACATTTAGCAGTGTATTCTCACCCCAAAACATAAAACAGTTAAAGAGGGGCTATGAGTCTCACCTTATCAGCAAAAGGTATGTGTCGAGCAACACTAGCTTCAAGTATGGAATTGTCCTAAATCAAGTAAGGTGTTTTAATAGTCAATAATGATAATACGATTTTTGTAAGGATTTTAGCTTATATATAGTTTAAAAATCCGTATATATATATGACAAAAGAAGATATATTTTATTAAAACATTTCTGATTATTTTAGAAGCTTAATAAATTATTATTAAAACAACATCATGAGGAGGTGAATGATTAATTTAATATAAAATTTACTAAAGAAGTTTTCATGCACAAGTCATTAAGTATATATCACAATTTTTTTTTTTTTATTTTTGAAACTCATTTTAACGAGCTAGCTGGCTTGTCTTTCTTCTACATTTCATAAAACTAGTTTTTGAAGTAAAGCATGGCAAGTATATAAGTACATGTTGTCTTTGAGTAAAAATGATCAAAGTAACGAGATTGATGAAGACATTATATATATATATATATATATATATAGATATACGTATTGAAATCGGTTTGATCGATTTACCTCTACGAATGACTACGAGTTGGAAATGAACTAGAACGGGACTCGAAAATGATCCTGGAACCACCCCGAATAAACCCGAATGATTAATATATACTCGAACGGACTTGCAGTGAGCTAAACGAGAGATCGAAATGAACCCGAAATAAAAACCCGAAACACTATTAACGAACTAACGATCATTCAGCTTGTAGAATCTAAGTTGCTTGCATCCTTCCTCCTAGAACCTGTTATAGTATTGATTAACTTGTGATGGTGTGAGTTTGAAGGGAGAGATTGAAGGTCTATTTATACTCTCCAAGAAATGAAAATGGTGGTGAGGGAGTTAGAGACGTGGCCAGAGGAGAGGAAAAGGAAGACGTGTTCATTCCCTGTTCACTTGGAGATGAAGGTAATGATCAAGTGTTCATATGTTCACTATTTGGTTCACTTCTTGTAGATAATGAATACGTTGTGCTACGGTGGTTGAATGAGAAGAAGAAGCATGGCAGTCTATGGTGATAAAATATATAACTAGAAAATGAAATAGACTAGAGTGATGATCCAGCTGCTTAACTTCATGATTTATTTCTTCAGCTGCTTGAGTTATTTCTTCCTTTTGTACGACAACAAGTAGCTAAAAATAAGGGTTTGAATGTCCATTTACTTTAGTCAATTTTTATTATTGTCATGCTTAATTGTTTTACTTAGTTCTTTGATGTTAGATATTAAGCATGGAGGTTAAGATCATTGGTTTATCATTTGTCACCATGATTTAATATAAAGTTAAATATGTTAAGAAATTATTTTTGCAAGATACAGTATCAAACAAGGTAGGCTTTTTATTTCATTTCACAGCATATATTACATATATATTAGCTTAACTAAGCTAATTATATCTACATTATCTAAGTAGACTTTACGATTAGCTAAATCTTTACTATAGTGATGAAAATTTGAGGGTTGTCATAGTAGGTACCCGTTGAAGGGAATTTCGTCCCGAAATTCAGATAGAAGCTTCTGGTGGTGCAGAATTTGAAAATAGGTGAGGGTATTTTTCTTTAAATTGATCTTCACGCTCCCACGTGAATTCAGGACCTCTATTAGAGTTCCACCGGATTTTGACTAACGGAATTCGATTGTATCTCAATCCCTTGACATCTCGATCCATTATTTCAACGGGTTTTTCGATAAAACGAAGTTGATTGTCAATTTGAAGTTCTTCTAACGGGATGATAGAACCTTCATCGGATAAACACTTTTTGAGGTTTGAGACGTGAAAGACATCATGAATGCCGCTTAATTCTTGGGGTAGTTGCAAACGATAAGCCACAGGACCAATTCTTTCGAGTATTTCAAATGGTCCAACGTATCTAGGATTTAGCTTTCCTTGCTTTCCAAAGCGTACAACACCTTTCCATGGTGATACCTTTAACATTACTTTATCACCAACTTGAAATTCTAACGGCTTTCTCCTGACATCTGCATAACTCTTCTGACGATCTTGAGCGGCTTTCAACCGATGTTGAATTTGAATGACCTTTTCTGTTGTTTCATGTATGATCTCTGGGCCCGTGAGCTGACTACTTCCAACCTCAATCCAACATATCGGAGATCTGAATTTTCGTCCATAAAGTGCTTCAAACGGGGCAACTTTAATACTTGTGTGGTAGCTGTTGTTGTATGAAAATTCTACCAAAGGTAAATGCTTATCCCACCCTTTGCCGAAATCAATTGTACATGCTCTCAACATATCTTCTAGAGTCTGAATGGTCCTTTCACTCTGACCATATGTCTGAGGGTGGTAGGCGGTGCTTAGGTCTAGTTTAGTACCTAAGGCTTTTTGTAGTGTCTGCCAGAATCTGGATGTGAATCTACAGTCACGATCAGAAATTATTAATATAGGTACTCCGTGTCTAGAGACGACCTCTTTCAGGTAAACTTGAGTTAGTTTCTCCATTTTGTCAGTCTCTTTGATGGGTATGAAATGTGCAGATTTCGTGAGTCGATCAACGAATACCCAAATCATATCATAACCATTTAAGGTTTTTGGAAGTTTAGTAATAAAATCCATAGTTATATTTTTCCCACTTCCATTGAGGTATTTCTGGCTGTTGCAGCAATCCTGACGGTTTTTGATACTCAGCCTTAACTTTTGAACATGTTAGGCATTTGCTGACATAAGTGGTTATGTCTGCCTTGAGGTTAGACCGCCAATATAGTTCCTTTAAATCGTGATACATCTTATCTGCTCCAGGATGTATCGAATATCTTGTCTTATGTGCTTCACTCATTACCAATTCCCTTAATCCTCCATGATTAGGTACCCATATTCGATTCATGAAGTACCTAATTCTGTTTGACTTAATTTCAAATTGTTTATCCATACCTCGTAGAGATTCTTTTCCCATATTTTCTTCCTTGACTGCTTCAAGCTAAGCATCTTTAATTTGAGAAACAAGATTCGTTCAAATAATCATATTCAATGCTCGAACTCGAATCGGTTTTTCTTTCTCTTTTCTACTTAGAGAATCAGCGACTACATTTGCCTTCCCTGGATGGTAGCGAATTTCACAGTCATAATCGTTTAGTAACTCCACCCAACGTCTCTGCCTCATGTTCAGCTCCTTTTGATTGAAAATGTGCTGAAGACTTTTATGATCCGTGTACACTGTACACTTTGTGCCATATAAATAATGTCTCCACATTTTCAAAGCGAACACCACAGCTCCTAATTCCAAATCATGAGTCGTATAGTTTCTTTCGTGGGTGTTTAGTTGTCGTGACGCATAGGCAATGACTTTCTTTCTTTGCATCAGAACACAGCCTAACCCTTGATAAGAGGCGTCACAGTATACCACAAAATCATCGTTTCCTTCAGGCAGTGCTAGAATTGGTGCACTGCAAAGCTTCTCCTTCAATGCTTGAAATGCCGAGTCTTGTTTATCGGTCCAGTCAAATTTCTTATTCTTTTGAGTCAATGAGGTCAATGGCTAAGCTATCTTAGAGAAGCCTTTGATGAATCGTCTATAATAGCCAGCGAGACCTAAAAATTGACGGACTTCAGTTGGGGTTTTTGGTGCTTCCCAATTCTTTACAGCTTAAATCTTTACCGAATCCACATGAATACCTTGACTATCAACTACGTGACCCAAGAATTGCACCTTCTCTAACCAGAAATCGCATTTAGAGAATTTTGCGTACAAATGCTCCTTTTTAAGTAGTTCTAAGATCTTTCTCAGATATTGCTTGTGCTCTTCTTTACTTCGAGAATATATTAGAATATCGTCTATGAATACGATGACGAATTTATCCAAGTATGGCTTACACACCCGATTCATAAGATCCATGAATACTGCTGGTGCATTGGTTAAGCCAAATGGCATCACCAGAAATTCATAGTGGCCATAGCGTGTCCTGAATGCCGTCTTAGGAACATCTTCTTCTCGAACTCTGAGTTGGTGATACCCGGATCTTAGATCGATCTTAGAATAGAATTTAGAACCTTGTAGTTGATCAAACAAGTCATCTATTCTGGGTAGAGGGTATCGGTTCTTTATTGTCAGCTTGTTTAATTCTCTGTAGTCGATACACATTCGGAAAGATCCATCCTTTTTCTTGACGAATAGGATTGGAGCTCCCCAAGGCGAACAACTTGGTCGAATGAAACCTTTGCCAAGAAGTTCTTGCAACTGACTAGATAACTCTTGCATTTCGGACGGGGCTAATCAATAAGGGGCTCGCGCTACTGGCTTTGCTTCGGGTACTAGATCGATACGAAATTCCACTTGTCTAGAAGGCGGAAGCCCAGGCAAGTCTTCTGGAAATACTTCCGGATACTCTCGTACAATTGGCACATCTTCTACTCGCTTTTCCTCTGACTTCTTTTCCTTCACATGAGCTAAGATAGCGTAGTAGCCCTTTCTCAAGCACTTCTGAGCTTTTATGAACGATATGATGTTTAGCTTGATGCTGCTCTTCTCCCCTCTTATAGTTATTATATTGTCGTTTGTAAGGGGAATTCGAACTACCTTTTCGTAACACACGATTTCGGCATGATGCTTCACCAACCAATCCATGCCAATGATAATATCGAAACTTCCTAGTTCAACGGGCATTAAGTCGATTTCGAACAAATGATCGGCTAAGTTTAAGGTACAACCCTTGAAAATTTTGTTGGTTTTTAATAATTTGCCGTCGGCTAGCTCTATAATATATTTTTTATCTAATGCGGTGGGGGAAATATCGAATGTTAAACTGAATTCTTTAGATACGAAACTTTTATCAGCACCGGTATCAAATAGAACAGATGCATATGAGTTGTTGACCAGAAACATACCGGTTACGAGATTAGGGTGGTCACGAGCTTCCTCGGCTTTAATCACAAACGCCCTTCCACGTACTGGCCCAACATTTATGTTCATTAGTTTTGGGCAATCCTTCCTGAAATGTCCCATATCTCCACAGTTGAAGCATCCACCTGGCGGAATTACTTTGGTAGTTGGAACACGGCCTTACAATCCTTTGTTAGGTGGCCGGTCCTTTTGCACTTTCCACAAATGCTACAGAGTCTTCGGTAGTGATGACGACCACACTTATTACAAAAAGGTTTGCTCCCAGCATAGTTCTGGTTGGTGGATGGTCCAGCATTGAATATTTTAGCAGTATTTGGTTTCTTAAATGGTTGTTGCACGATACTCTTTCCCTGATTTCCTTCCCACTTTCTCTTGTTGTCACTAACTCTGATTTCTGCACTCTTGGCCGCATGACGGATAACTTGATCCATGAGATCGTGTGAGAGGCGAATAGTTTCTTGAATAGTAGTGGGATTTGAGGAAGTTACATTCCCTTGAATTGAGGGTGGAAGCCCCCAGATATACCTTTCAATCTTTTTGTGCTCGGGGGTAACCATTCCTGGGCAAAGTATTGACAATTCATTGAATCGTTTAGTATATGAGGGCATATCTGTTCCTTTCACAACGTGGTGCCAAAATTCTATTTCCAGCTTCTGAACTTCGCTCCTCGGGCAATACTCATTTCGCATCATTTCTTTTAGACCTTCCCAGGGTAATCCATAAGCAACATTGATTCCTAAGGGTTGTACGTAAGCATTCCACCATGTAAGAGCACCATTTAGAAGAGTACAGGTGGCATATTTTACTCTATCACCTTCAGCGCAACCACTAATACGAAAAACCGATTCCATTTTCTCAAACCAGTGGATCAGCCCTACTGCTCCTTCAGTTCCTTTAAAGTTCAAGGGCTTGCATTTCATAAATTCCGTGTAAGTACAACCGTGGTTAGCATTTCTACCAGCTCCTTGTCCTTGTTCAACAGCTCCTTGTCCAGCAGCTGCTTGCCTAACGGCTTCTTGTCCAATGACTTCTTGTCCAGCGGCTCTTTGTCCAATGGCTCCTTGTCCAGTGGCTCCTTGTCCCGCTCTTTGGTTGGCAGCAAGTGCTGCAGCTACTTCTCGAGCCACTAGTTGGGCTATTTCAGCGGGGGTCATAGGGGCTTGTTGTTGAGGTTCAGGCCTAGGCTCGGGATTAACTTGAGCCGTGCTCCTATTTGCTTGAGTAGTTCTTCTTGGCGTACGATTTGGTTCGACATTTGGTGTTACTCGAGCAGCCCGTTTTTGTCGTGGTGGATTTCTTTTAGGTGCCATATAACTATATAGAATAATAATGAAAAATTTTAAAATTATAATATAAAATAATTTTAATAACATATTTGTTAAAAGATTATAACATATGCAACATATTATCAACATACCATTATATTACATCAGAAAATTTGGTACATTGCTAAAACTATTACATCACCCAATTTATTTTTATACTGATGATCACACTAACTATTTACTAATAGCCGTTTGGATCCTTCTACTAGTTAGGAGACATATCCCGTCCCAGGGAAAAATTGAAGGATTTAGGAATAAAACCTAACGTTATGATTACTTCTGTACATATTTATAGCCACTATTGTTATTGCTGTTATTCTTATTGTTATTATTATTATTATTATTATTATTATTATTATTATTATTATTATTATTATTATACACCAAGGGTTCTTTATCACTTGATCATGATGTCCTTAATGACGATTAATTGAAGCACCATCTGACTGTGCGGCCTGAGCTCCTAGCCTTTCTTCCAGTTCTCCGACCCGAGCTTGAAGTCCTTGAATATCAATTGTCATGTTCCCCACTATCTGTATATATTCGAGGTGAGAATCGGTTAAGAAATTAATGTGTTCCCTTGCTATGGTGATCCTCCTTCTCGTGATTCCTAATGCCCTTCGAGTGGCAAAACCTTCCAGCTCGCGAGATACACAACTGAGACCCTCTTGAATTTCTGACATACGTGCAACTAAAGAAGCGATGGTATGGTAAGGGGGTTCTTGGGAATTTGAGGTATTGCCGTTTTCGTATTGACTGGTAACATTTGGGACATGCTGATCATCGTTTATTGCTAGGTTTCCAAGATTATTAATAGGTTCATTATTATTATGTTGATTATTATTATAATTGTTGTCATAGAGTGGATCTACTTCATCATCTGAGAGTATATTAGGATAAGGAACTACGCCATCATCATTATTCAGGTTGAAGTTGTTGAAATTGTCAAAGTTGCCGAAATTTTGGTCTGGGGCAGCCATTTCTGTGTTTAGAAATATTTTTAAAGGACCATTATAGACAATTAAAATATTTAAGCAAATAAGCATATAAATATTTTAACAAGTTTTAAGGTATTTAGTTATAGCTTAAGTTTGCAAAAGTAGCCTAACATACATATCTATTAGGCCCACTAATGCAACCTAGTTCGCTATAACCTGTGGCTCTGATACCAATCTTTCACACCCCGGATCTCGCGGTGTGGCCCATTGATAAACACAAATTATAACAAACGACCACTAAATGAGACGTTTTTATTTATAAACATTTTTATATATTACATAGAAGAAGTACAAATTTTAGAACGAGATTTTCTAAACATGGCAACTATAATAAAAAAAAAATCTCTTTTATTCATACAATATGCGATGAGACTCCAGAGTATGCCTTATTGTAATACCTTAGTTTCCTGAGAATACACGTTAAAAGACGTCAGCATAATGTTGGTGAGCTCATAGGTTTATCATAACGACATAATAAAATAATTAAGAGACGAATAGACAGACCAATAGTTTCGTATGCTATGTCTTGAGTGCCAATGCCTTAACATATTGTTCACCCCTCAAGTAGTGTTTCACTTTAACACTATTGGTTCAAATATTATATGTCTGTTTCCCTAGCTAGTATGACTAGCACGGGCAGAGGTGTCAACCTCGATAGTACTATCCATAATATTCGCGCAATGGTTTCATGGCATCAAGTTTCCAAGAGGATTTCATGAGTGATAGTTACATAGGCATACACAAACTATTAAAATATTTGTAAACATTTAGCAGTGTATTTTCACCCCAAAACATAAAACAGTTAAAGAGGGGCTATGAGTCTCACCTTATCAGCAAAAGGTATGTGTCGAGCAACACTAGCTTCAAGTATGGAATTGTCCTAAATCAAGTAAGGTGTTTTAATAGTCAATAATGATAATACGATTTTTGTAAGGATTTTAGCTTATATATAGTTTAAAAAATCCGTATATATATATGACAAAAAGAAGATATATTTTATTAAAACATTTCTGATTATTTTAGAAGCTTAATAAATTATTATTAAAACAACATCATGAGGAGGTGAATGATTAATTTAATATAAAATTTACTAAAGAAGTTTTCATGCACAAGTCATTAAGTATATATCACAATTTTTTTATTTTTTATTTTCGAAACTCATTTTAACGAGCTAGCTGGCTTGTCTTTCTTCTACATTTCATAAAACTAGTTTTTGAAGTAAAGCATGGCAAGTATATAAGTACATGTTGTCTTTGAGTAAAAATGATCAAAGTAACGAGATTGATGAAGACATTATATATATATATATATATATATATATATACGTATTGAAATCGGTTTGATCGATTTACCTCTACGAATGACTACGAGTTGGAAATGAACCAGAACGGGACTCGAAAATGATCCTGGAACCACCCCGAATAAACCCGAATGATTAATATATACTCGAACGGACTTGCAGTGAGCTAAACGAGAGATCGAATGAACCCGAAATAAAAACCCGAAACACTATTAACGAACTAACGATCATTCAGCTTGTAGAATCTAAGTTGCTTGCATCCTTCCTCCTAGAACCTGTTATAGTATTGATTAACTTGTGATGGTGTGAGTTTGAAGGGAGAGATTGAAGGTCTATTTATACTCTCCAAGAAATGAAAATGGTGGTGAGGGAGTTAGAGACGTGGCCAGAGGAGAGGAAAAGGAAGACGTGTTCATTCCCTGTTCACTTGGAGATGAAGGTAATGATCAAGTGTTCATGTGTTCACTATTTGGTTCACTTCTTGTAGATAATGAATACGTTGTGCTACGGTGGTTGAACGAGAAGAAGAAGCATGGCAGTCTATGGTGATAAAATATATAACTAGAAAATGAAATAGACTAGAGTGATGATCCAGCTGCTTAACTTCATGATTTATTTCTTCAGCTACTTGATTTATTTCTTCCTTTTGTACGACAACAAGTAGCTAAAAATAAGGGTTTGAATGTCCACTTACTTTAGTCAATTTTTATTATTGTCATGCTTAATTGTTTTACTTAGTTCTTTGATGTTAGATATTAAGCATGGAGGTTAAGATCATTGGTTTATCATTTGTTACCATGATTTAATATAAAGTTAAATATGTTAAGAAATTATTTTTGCTAGATACAATATCAAACAAGGTAGGCTTTTTATTTCATTTCAAAGCATATATTACATATATATTAGCTTAACTAAGCTAATTATATCTACATTATCTAAGTAGACTTTACGATTAGCTAAATTTTTATTATAGTCAAATAAAAGTCGGGTTGAAAATTTGAGGGTTGTCATAGAGGCGGATTCATTATTTCACCATGATTCCTTCTTCTTCTTCTTCCAAACTCAAACACAAACCTAGATTTTGAAAATCAAAGCGGCCGAAAAACGAAATGTCAACCGAATAATACATACCGGGCACACACACACACTCGGAAACACACACAAACACACACTCAAAATACACACATCTCAGATCGGAAACAAGGGTTTTTGATTCGGAATTGCTTGGATCGGAATCGGTTTTGGCTAGGTTTTTTGATTCGGTCTTTTCTGTTCAAACAAGTTTTTCCGACAAAGTCTAGATTAGATTTATTTAAGCTAGGATTCGTGCATGATTGATTTCTAAGTTGATTGCAACATGTTTTGTGTCCTGATTCGAAGAAACAAGAGATAAATCTAAATTTAATTTTTCCGACGTGATTTTCAAATTTCCGGCCCCCATGATTTTAGTTGACATTTTGTTTTCTGCAAAACTTGACGAATCTGGGTTTGTGTTTACGTTTGGAAGAAGAAGAATAAGAGATCATGGTGAAATGACGAATTTGCCCCTCACTTAACGAAACTAATAGACGGTTGTTTGTTACGGAGTGAAAAAGTATTGATCAACTTTAGGATTTTTTCTGTAATTAATTGATTGAAGGACAATAAATAAAAATATTGCCAACTTAAGGACCAAAAATGTAATTTTCTCTTAAAAAGGTTATACCAATAACCCATCCCGTTATCGTCTATTACATTAAAGTAACGAGCACAGTACCCGCGCGTTGCGGCGGTTAGAAGGCGATGGCACTATAAAAGGGAGGCGGTGGTGGAGATCGAGGAAGACGGTAAAGAAAGAGGGCGTCGCGGAAGGTGAAAGAAGGTTGATGAGAGAGTGTAATAATTAAAAAGAATGAGGGAAAGATGATATATAAGGGTTTTATGTTTAAGTAGGGGTGTAAGGGGTATTATGGGAATGCTGAAAAAAGTGCTTAATTTCCTAAAATAAATGTTCAATATATTTTATAAGTGAGTATAGATATAGATATACAGAGATAGTATATTAGGTTAATACGAGTGATTAGACATTTAAAATACGTACTAACAATTAATGACTTAGTATTGGCACCGACAAGTCTACACTAGGATTCGTTGGTTGTTGGTATCTGTTATGGATGTAGGTTTGGCGACAACGGGAAGACTAGGCGGAGTAGATCTCTAATGATTGTTGGACGACCCAAGTAAAAAAACACC
This sequence comes from Erigeron canadensis, assembly GCF_010389155.1. Lineage (NCBI taxonomy): Eukaryota > Viridiplantae > Streptophyta > Magnoliopsida > Asterales > Asteraceae > Erigeron > Erigeron canadensis. Next base: position 40,105,196 of record NC_057762.1, read on the forward strand.
TTTTAAGAATACTACCGAAGTTAGATACCATATAGCAGTTAGCAACGATGGTCTGGTGGTCCGGGTAAATCCACTTTGCCTAGTTACAAAGTCATTTTTTTTATTAATATTTTTTGTTATCTATAATGACAAGTTAAAAATACATTAAAAGTATACACTGCTAAAGGCAAATCAATAGGCAAATCAATAAAACCATACACCTAAAAACAGCTACGGTATCCGTACAATATGACGGTGGTGATGGTGGCGACTGGCAGTAGTGGTGGCGAATGTTGGCGGTGGTTGAGTGGTATTAATAATTTGATGTAAAAGTAATTGATATAAAAGTCGGGTTAGTTTATTTTAGAATATATGAGACTAATTAATGTTGTAGTTTAACCATTGAAAGTATATTAATATAGGTTTTAGATAAAACAAAAGAAGTATTAAAGTAAAACAAATACAACACTAAGTTTATGTTCACTAAACATCACCGTGCATCATGAAAATCATCGGAGATCAATTGCTTCGTAAATCTTCGTGCATCAATTTAATCATGATCTAATGGTCAAGATTTTGTCACTTTTCAAAAGGGATGTTATTTTTTTAAAAAAAATAGTATATCGATATAGATTAGTTCAATTTACTATTTTATACGAGTTGCTTATAATTGGTATGTTGTTTTTATATTAACATGACAATATATTTGTATGGACCCAATAACGGATTCAAGTAGAAGATCAACAAAGCCCAGGTAGAGTCCAGATATCAATAGCTGGAAGCCTGGAACTGGAAGCCTTGAAGCACGGGTCCAAATTTCTCCAAAAATTAGTTTATATTTGGTTATTTTTAAGCATATTCGCTACTTGGTGTGGTACGTCGCCGTGTAGTGTGTCTTCTCATAGACTCATACCCATATGTCATATGCGTGTTACGTACGTAGTACGTACCTCCAATGCTACTTTACTAAATTTACAAGAGTACGTGGTACGTCACATCACATCGTTTTTTTTATATAAACTTTATTTTATATAAATTTGTCTCTTCAGTTTTATAACTAGTCACACGCTCCCATGATGCGGTGGTACGATGATGATCGCGACGGTATGATTATTAATATAAAAACAATTGTTGTAAAACATGTAATATATTTATATTAAGGTTTAAATAATATATGTTGTAAACAACTTTATTTAGAGTATTATAGATATATTATGTGAAAATTAGGTTATTACTATAACAAAAATGTCATTTGTTCACACATATTTCTTCACACCAAAGTTCATATTTAGAACTGTAAAGAATATTTGAAAATTATATTTCTACACCTTTTAGTGTTACAATTTGACTTTCACATTTCTAAATATGAATAATCAATATAATTTTATATACTTTAAAGTGTGAACTTTTTTTCCCCACATATATAACTGTGAAAAAACTAAAAAGTTTAAATTTTGTCACACTTTTAATTTTTAAACGTGGGTTCTTTATAAACATTTTTAAATGTGAAAAAAATTACAAATTTGTTCACGCTTTTTCAAAATAAGTGTGGACAAATGATATATTTGTTGCAGTGTTAGTTTGGGTAGATAAAAAAATTAATTAAAAAAATGATTAATCATTCTAATTAAATAGCCTAATAATCCTCCTAATCATGAGATAATGACATATGAAAAAATCAGAAGGCAATATTAATAAAGGGAATTAGTGGATACCACATGTCAATGTTTTAAGAAGATTTTTAGGTTAATCTATAGGAGGATTCACCATTTTCCAATTAATAATGTTCAATTTGACACATTTTGGGTTGAAAAATAATGGAATTGGAATTGTATGAATGCCTTCGAATTCCTTAAAATAAAGAATTTAACATGCCACAACTTTATTTTATTGATTACAAATTAACATATATACATTTAAATCTCGTTTGGTTCACAAAATCCTTAAGAATTAAATTTGATAGAATTATAATGTTGAAATCGAAACATGTTTGGTTGTGAAAATAATAAATTTGGAATTGCTTGAATTCCTTCAAACTTTTTAAAATAAAAAATTCAACATCCTTTAATTTGGTTTTAATATATAAGGAAACCCAACAGGACTGACAGGTAAATTGATGTTAATTAAACTAGGGTGGTGTTTAATTGGTTCATGAAATCTCAAGGAATTCCATAGAATTGGAATTTAAATTTCAATCTTTACCTTGTTTGGTTGGAAAGAAATTGGAATTGGAATTAAAAATTCTTTAAAATACATAATTCACAAATCCTTCCATTTACCTATGGAAAGTTTTCAATTCCAATGGAATTAAAACATTTTGACAAAAAAAAGCCCCTAACACATACAAACCTTTCCTCCATTGAATTTATGGTGTAGTCATCATTCTTTGCTCTGCTGTCATGCCGCAATCAACCGCCACCATTACCTCCCCGTCGCCTACAGCTACCACTAGTAATTTCGTTGCATCAACCCTATCACCCACCTCGTTGTTGTGTCACCACCCTGAGTCCCTGACACCAACCTCCCTTCCTCCATGGCAGCCGCCATCTTCCTTCATAGAAGCCACAACCTCGGTCATGGCCACCGCCACCAATGATTATAAATTTAAAACCGCCACCCACCTTTTTGTGTTTTTTTCCCACTTACTTTGATTAGCAGGGTTTTAATTGATCTTGAAAAAATAATTTTAAGAAGAAGAAAGATAGTAGAAATGTGGATTTGGGAAGAAAAATAAGGATGGATATATCATATATGATGGTGATGTTCCTCCGTATAAATGTGAGAAGAAAAGAGGATAAAAAGAAATAAATTGTTTGACAGAACATTGTTGTGTGTTTGATTAATATATCTATTATTATTACTATTATCATATTATTATTATTATTATTATTATTATTATTATTATGTATAGAATAGTTTTAATAAAATGAAATATGTTATATTATATGAATGAATGTAATAAAGGTTAATTTTGTCGTTTTACATAGTTTTATCAAAATTCTTTTAATTGAATTCCATTGAATTCCGCCCACCAAACACAAGACATATTTTAAGACTTTTAAATTTTAATTTCTTTAAATTCTAATTTCATTGACAGCTTTTAATTCATTCAAAAACATTCAGTGAACCAAACTACCCCTAGGAGTCTAATTTGGTAATGGGCGATTCATTTTTTATCCCAATGAAGCCCCAGCTTTTGACATAACGGAAACGAAAAAAAGGAGATTCCTCCTATAGCAATAAAAAAAAGAAGCATGTTTTCAAGCTTTTCATTAAAAATTAAAAAAACACTATATTTTGTTTTCTTAAAAGAAAATTAAAAGCTATTAAAGCATTTTTTGTTCCTTGTCTTTTCAAAAAACAAAAATAAATTTAAAAAAGTTTTTTCCAATCAAACACGTATTTAATGTTTATTATTAGCTTCCTTTTTTTTTTTTTTAACAATATTTCAAAATTCATACTTGTATAACACCTTAGGGTGTTAAATTTGAAATATTGATATTAAAAGCTATACATTATGCATTATACATTATGTGTTACTAGAACAGTACTCACGCGATGCGGCGGAATAAATGGAGGCGACGGTGATCGGTGGTGGCGATGTAATTGCGGCGACTGTGGTGACGGTGACGGACGGTGACGGCGATTGGTGGTGGTAGCGGTGGGGAGTAGTGTAGGTTATTTGTGTGATTATGATGAATTGTTAAAACTTAAAGTTCAATTTTGAAAATTAAAAGTTGAAATGAGATTTGTTTTATAATCTATACTCATATATAAAACATATTGTTTATCCTTCCTTAGGAATTTTTTTACTTCTAACTATTTAATTAAGACACATTCTTAGCCATTCATCTTTAACATGATAGATGAAAACAATATATTCTTATATTTTACTAAGGATAATATGGTCATTTGACACAATTTTTAATACAACAAAAAGATAATGGTCCATCCATATTTCTTTCCTTTTCCCTCTCTCATTTTCTCTATCTCCTGGATTTTCAAGAATTCACCGGATTTATAACACTCGTCAGAGTAATCACACATCTCAAATTCCGAAGTCAAGATCATGGATAAAAGTAGAAACTATCGTCTCCACCATTATGTGCGTGTAATTTTTCTAGTATAGTATAGATAAAGATATAAGAGTACAGTATACATAAAAGATATATAGTAGCCAGTTCCGTCTCTGAGGAATTATAGACCTCGGCCGAGAAAAGGAAAAGGGGCTCTGAAGGATAGGTGCAATAATTATAATTATAATTATATAAACTAAGATATAAGAAAATGATATATTATAGCAAATTGGTACGTGAGTTTTTTTTGTTAAGTACTATTGTTTAATTTTTAGATGATTATTAAAATTTGTAACGGGTTTAATTAATAACATATATTTTTATATAAATACATTAAAAAAAAAAAGTTGAACCCCTTAAAAAATCGGACCTCGGTCGGTCATCCACTTCGTCCTATGCCTAAGTCCCATGTTGGTAGCTCAAGAATTGATGCCACTTTTATACCCTTTGCTGGAAAAAGATTTGTGTCAAATACTAATGGGCCCAAATGTGAGTAACAGACTCAAAGACCCAAGAATCTACCGAAACAGAAGAACAAGCCTAGGCCTAAGTTCAGATATGAAAGGCTGCAGCCTCCAAAGCTACCATTTATCCATGACTACACTTAATTGCATTTTTTTCTCATTAAGCTAAATTTGGCTTAGAACGCGTGTGGACAGTAGACACAAAAAATTATGATAATAATAATTTATAAAAAAAAAATAGACTCAACTAGTAAGTACTATTGAATAATTTATTTACTTATAAACCACTTGTATTACGTGTTTATGTATGATTCACTAATTTAGTGAGACATAGCCTTACCCGTTACATATATTAATACTATAGATTTATTATGTTAGTTTCATATATAACCATATCATTAGTTTTCTGATAGATAAAATATTATTACTAGTTTTGGTAAGAATTTCAGTTTAAATCGTGGAGATATTTTTAACTTGAGAATGAAAGCAAAAATTTGTCTTAATGTTTTGTTTTTCTTTCAAATCTAAGTTTCACTTCAAAGAAAAGAAAATAATGATAAATATCCACCAAGCTTAATCTATTAGTCCTATTTTTACGATCAAATTCATTGCTATTTTTTTTCCTTCTCATTATTGTAAATATTACCTAAACAAAGGAGTAACCCAACTCACAATGAAGATCAAAACCAAAATATGTTGATGCAATGTTTGATTTTCTACTCATTTAGAAGAAAAAAAATAACTAAAAAATATATAGAATTAAGTAGATTTTGTGATATAGTTAAGCAAATGGTTTTGCTTTGACTTGAAATTTGCACAAAACACTTGTTGCATACGTGTAGCAGCAATACACTTACTAATAATCTCGAGAATTGTTTAGTAACGTGCAAATTCACTAAAGGAACACATTATGTATAGCAAAACCTTACATGTTCAATATTAAAAATCACACTACCACATTATTATAAGTTTAGCCATTGGAAAAGAAACAATACACCAAATTATAATATATATATATATTAAAAACAAAGTCTCGAAATGCGTGTAAAGAATGATATTTTTTTTTAAAATTTTCACCACATAAGTTTCAATCTTTACATTTTTAGCACTAAATTATAATACTTTTTAGTAAACTTTTTGTTCTATTTATTTTCACTACAAAACTTTCAATCTTTAAGCTTTTAGCAATAAACCATAATATTTTTTTAGTAATAGTATACTTTTTTTCCTTTTTATTTTCATCATAAAAGTTTCAATCTTTACACTTTTAGCACTAAATTATAATACTTTTTAGTAAACTTTTTATTCTTTTTATTTCCAACACCAAACTTTTAATCTTTACACTTTTAGCACTAAAATATAATATTTTTTTAGTAAACTTTGTATTTTTTTTATTTTCACCAAAATACTTTAACTCTTTACACTTTTAGCACTAAACTTTCATAGTTTTTAATTTTCCTTTTTTTAAGGTACGGAAAGCATGTATAGAATAGTATACTTTTTATTTTATTTTATATTTTCACCATAATAGTTTCACTCTTTACACTTTTAGAACAAAACTTTTATAATTATTAGTAAACTTTTTAATGTTTTTATTTTCACCACAATATCTTAACTCCTTACACTTTTAACACTAAATTTTTCTATTTTTTGATAATCTTTTATTTTAACTACAACATTTTAACTTTTTACACTTTAGCAACAAACTTTTTAACACATATATTAAAAAGAAATGTACATGAAAACTTGTAAAGAATAATAAACTTTCTATTCATTTTATTTTCACCATAAAATTTTAACCTCTTGTACTTTTAGCACTAAATTTTTAAAATTTTTGATTTTCTTTTATTTTCACCACAACATTTAAGTCTCTTACACTTTTAGCACTAAACTATTACGCGAACGACTTTCACACAAAACTTTTACAGTTCATTTTTTAACTGAAAAATGTCAGTTTTTAATAATTTGAATAATACATGTTTTCTTAAAAAATTTTATGACACATTATCTCTTGAATAATACTCGTATTTTTTATTAAATCCTTAACAAATGTAATGTCTATCAGGGCAACGTACATGTCACATATTTAGTTTATATGTTTTTTTATATGGTACAAATATCTTTCTTTATAAATATAATTTCATATTCTGTACACTGGTCCATCAAGACACTGCCCATGCGGCTTCTGATCACAATACCAGATAACGAATTCACACACACAAACACACACTGTTACTCTGTGTTTTTCATAGATCCAATCCCAATCCAATCAAATTAGATCTCTCTTTCTTGTTCTTATTATCAACCCACATATACTTACACCATCTATATCTATCTATCTATCTTTCACGTCACGTATGCATTAAATTATATCATATTTTCCGATCACTAAGTTAAAGTGTTATTTGGGGTTCATTTATGGTCTAATTGAACTGAGGTTTCTTTGATTTTCAATAAAAATGCTTAATTTTGAGTTTCTTGATTAGAATTCAAATTGAATTGAATTGGGGATGAAGATTGAAGCCAAGAAATTGAAGATAGTTGGATAAAGCAACAATCTTTAGCCTTTTTCTGCAAAAGGGGTATGATTTTTTCCTCTCAATTTCAATTTCCATGATATTTTTTAATTACTTTATAATAAAGTATCTTTTTTTTTATATTAGGATTTTTAATTTTTTTGAATACCAAGATTGGCAAATGAGTGTGCGTCTCTTGTAGCACTTTATTTTAGTTGATTTTTTTGGCGTTGTTGATAATTGATATGATTATATTGTTGAGTTGTTGTGATGTTACATTCTAAATGGATCAAAGATATATATATATATATATATATATAATTTTGGATTTTGTTAAGTATTGTCATTTGTATCTGAATTTTTATCCTTATGCTTAGAGTGTGTTTTATTGCTATTTTTTACGTAGAATATATTTATGTGTGTCTGAAGTTCTAAACATATTAACCATAGTCCTAACCACTATGTTTAGCTAAATCCTAGTCTGTATAAATTTTTACATAGTTAACGATTTATGTTATCGTTATATGTAGAAAGATGGCAACACCAGTTGAACCGCCAAATGGGATTAAATCAGAAGGGAAACATTACTTTTCAATGTGGAAGGCATTGTTTGAAATAGATACTAAATATGTGCCCATCAAGCCTATTGGTAGAGGTGCGTATGGGATAGTTTGTTCTTCTGTTAACCGTGAAACGAATGAGAAAGTAGCAATTAAAAAAATACACAATGCTTTTGATAATCGAATTGATGCCTTGAGAACTTTGCGTGAACTTAAGCTTCTTCGCTATCTTAGACATGACAATGTTATTCGTTTGAAAGATGTGATGGTGCCGATTCACAGAAGAAGTTTTAAAGATGTTTATTTGGTTTATGAACTTATGGATACTGATTTGCATCAGATTATTAAGTCGTCTCAAGCTCTTAGTAATGACCACTGCCAATATTTTCTCTTCCAGGTATGTGGATCAAGGTGATGCTTTTATATTTGATTCACATTTTGCAACTACTTGTGTGATTATTCTTCAATGAACAAGTTCAGCTTCTGGTAATCTGATTTTGTAACAGTAAAAGAAATAGTGCCTAGTTTGAGAAACTTTTTTTCATCAGAGAAATAGTGCCTTTTCTTTTTCTCAAGAAAATGTCATTTTTTGTTGACTTGTTACCTGAGTATGTCCAACGTATAAAGTAAGGATTGTTTGAATTGTTTAAATTAAGTAGAAGCAAATCTAAGCATGTTTGTACAGATAAAGTTTTGTTACAATCGATTATTTGACTCATGGTATCCATAATCACTTTGAAAACGTACATTTAAACATTCCTGGATCATATAGGGAAGTCTAATTTGTTAATAGTTGGAATACACATACAGTTAGTTTTTAGGTTTCATGTCTTTGTTTGTTGATGAATCTTCAATGATGCCATTTTCAGTTGTTGCGAGGCTTGAAGTATTTGCACTCGGTAAACATCCTTCATCGTGATTTGAAACCTGGGAATCTACTCATCAACGCAAACTGTGACCTAAAAATATGTGATTTTGGACTAGCTCGTACAAATAATGGTAAAGATCAGTTCATGACAGAGTATGTGGTGACCCGTTGGTATAGGGCCCCAGAACTACTCCTCTGTTGTGACAACTATAATACCTCAATTGACGTTTGGTCTGTCGGGTGCATCTTTGCTGAACTTCTTGGTAGAAAACCTCTCTTCCCAGGGACCGAATGCCTCAACCAACTGAAACTGATAGTCAACATACTTGGGAGTCAAAGAGAAGAAAATATAGAATTTATCGATAACCCAAAAGCAAGAAACTACATAAAGTCACTTCCTTATTCACCCGGTACTTCATTTACTCGCCTCTATCCTCATGCTCATCCATTAGCCATTGATCTGTTGCAAAAGATGCTGGTTTTTGATCCTTCAAAGAGAATTAGTGTGGTTGAAGCGCTTCGCCATCCTTATATGTCTCAACTTTATGACCCGAATACAGATCCTCCGGTTCAAGTACCTGTGGATCTTGATATAGATGAAGATTGGGGTGAGGAAATGATAAGAGAGATGATGTGGAAGGAGATGGTTCATTATCACCCTGAAGCTGTTGCTGCCGCTGCTAATTCAGATATGATGTTGTAACTTGTTTTCTGTCTAATAAGTAAAGCATATATAATGCATGACTAGTTTGTGCTGTTAAATGCATTATAACACTGCAAAACAATATGAACTACTTTTCTGTATATAGGTGTGTTTGATTTTCCACTGAGAATTCTTGATGCAACTCTTGGTGCTTTTTTTCTTTTCCTTTTGTATATTAAAACGAAAATATGTAGTTGTTTTATTTTGCCTTCCTTTCTTTACTTTTTTCTTTTATAATTTTTTCTTTAGAATGACAGATATAGACACCAATATACAATTTTTCTTTTTCGAGATTTGAATTCACAAAATCATGGTTGATGGATAACTCACATGCTACCAAGCTAAGAGCCATTTGAACTTTGAAGATTTACCCTTTAAATCTAAACAACGTTTAGCTTTTACTTTTTTTGTTTTTTCTTCTTTTATACTCCGTAATTATTGAGTTGATGGTCCACTAAGAAAGTTTTAAACATTAGGGAAGTTATATTTGTAGAAGTGGATTATTAGAGAGAGATTTTAAGAGATTTGGGTTTCATCCTCAACATGTTTGTTTCGAGCTCCACATACTGTCTAATTAAATAACTTAGTGTTTTGAATGCTAATTACTAACTCGGTGTTAAATAAATTTATTATATCATTATTTTTTAAAAAAATGCTTACTTGTCAATATTAAATTTCTTTATATTAGTTATTTCTTTTTTATTCTCTTAATTTATGACATCATCCTTATTTGAAGTTTATGATTTATTTCTTTTCTAACTTAATGTAAATCTAAATATAATTATCTAATTAATTATGTATTTCACTTTTCTTTTTGTTATTTATTATGTCATTTAAAAAAAAAAGTTTCTTTTAATACTCTAATAACTTATACATGTATTTTAAATTTCCATCATTTACATTTTTTTTTGTCATAACAGATTTTAAATTATTATGTGAGTTTATAAGCTAATTATATTTTTTTGAAACATAAACTATACTATTTTGAGGTTATGATTAATATATTAATGTTTGTTGTTTATGCACACTAAATATATTTGATATAAAAACTTAAAGGTAGCTATATGCATTTTGCTTATCAAAACTAAAAAAAGTTTTAGTTAATTATAACATGGATATCTAGGAATAAATTCAATTAATTTCGTCGCAACTTCAGTAGCGAACATGTGTCTTATTAAAAATTTTATTAATATGCCCGGGGTTGAACCCGGGTAATTAGCTAGTTTTTATGATATATGATAATTTGACAAAGTTTGTATCTTCTGAAATATTATAGTTTTAACAAAAAGATTTGCAAGCGATAGCCCTCATTACTATCAATAACGAGTAATTACGAGTATAAAAAATAATATTTTATTGTTAGGTAATTTAAGAGTTGATGTTTTATATATTAAGCACAATCATTGGTTAAGAGTTAGTCGTTATTATCAAAATCCACATAAACATTTTTAGAAAATATTACCATTTTACGTAACGGAATAATATCTGGATATTTTGCAAAGAAATCTCATAAAGACTCACTTTAACTAATACTCGTGAAGTTCGAATAGCTTCGTTCGATTCTAATAACTAAACGAACTATCGAATATTAAATTTATTAAGCTCATGTGAAACTGATCTGAGTAGTAATTTTGTGTTCGAGTACGCCTTGAGTTTGTAACTACTATGCTCGAAATCGACTTAAACAAATTCGAACTCAAATAGCTTGATAAAAACTTGACTCGTTTACGTCTTATTAGACCTAAACTTTAGGAAAAAAGAAAAGAACTAAACGAAGGCAAAGTCAACTTCTTGATTGGCCCAGTTCAACACTAGCCCAAATGTCGCAGACCATCATTGAGTTTCCTGACCCGACACAACGAATTTGGTTCACGAGCTGACCCATCACCCATGTATGGCCAAACATCGATCTGTTATTATTATCCAAAAATATACCATAACCAAAACCGATTAGGTTAACCATACTAGACCAATGATGTGTTGTAATTAATCACTTAAAATGTAGGTTTGCAGCTTTGATTACCGGTAACTGTGACAAATTGAGAGGTCTTATATCTATAGTTTAAAATAAAATTTTTAGACTTGACACCGCCACCACCATAAATAATACCATCACCTATAATACTAGATCTTCGTGCCTACTACCCCCGCCACATTGTGCGTGTACCATGCTTGTTCCTATTAACTAGACATATAACCAACTATTTTGTTCACTTTTATATAGAATTAAGTTTTACCAATTGTAATATCAAATAGTTTGGTCAAAATTACTCCGTGGGATTTTTAAAATTTTAAATTGTTAAGTTAATTGTTCCCGTGGCATTGACAACCCCATTAAATAACTTTTGCTTAGACCCTATGTAACGGCAATTTTATTGAATATACTGAAAACAACCAAAAATGTTAAGTTACTTATAAAGTTGTATTTGGAATTTGATTCCCATAAACTTATTTTCTCTAGAAATAAAGGTATAAAATATCAAAAAAATAAATAATCACCGACTTCATTATAATATACTTTAAATAAAGTAATACAAGATTCCTTTTTAGGATAGTAAGTAACTGCTCAGTGCCGTTTTCTGCGGGTTTTGAGCCCCAATACCTCGACGGTGTATGGGGGAGGTTAAGATGTAGGCAGACCTTACCTCTACCAAAGTAGAGAGGCTGCTTCCAGTTTCTACCTAAATGGTAGAAAAGGCCCTCCAACCTTTGCATGGGATGAGGATCGAACCCATAACCTCTGTCTCCAGAGACAAGAGTGTTTATCACTGATCCAACCATGCTGCTTCCTTTTTAGGATAAACACTTTTAATTTTAAAAGCTTATAGAATTAAGTAAATATTATCCTGGCCCTAGAAGAGGAAACACACCATGTTAATTTAATAGAAAATGAAGAAAGGTACTATTGCTACATGCAATGAACATTGGGAGAAAAGTATTCGACATCAATACTTTCATATCGCCCATAATAAGATCTTATAACATATGATAATTGTCAATTTACCAAATATTTAATTTAAATTTGCTTAGTACTTAAACAAAAAGCATTAAATTTATCTAACAAGTGTTTGGGAAATTTAAAGTCATACAGCATGAGAAATAATGAATGAGCTAAAAATGTATTTTTTATGAGAGTGTATTTGTGGAACCGTGGAAATGTTAAAAAAATACTATTTTTTTTAACAACAACTATTAACACATCTACCACAATCATATTATATTGGATTGTACAGTGTGAAATAAAAGATGTTTTTTATGGTAAATTAATTAAAAAGATTGATACAATTATCCCTTCCTTTAAAATAAAAGTTGATATTACACTGTTAATTAAGATGATAAAAGTACTCTCAAGAGTGGTACTAGAAACAACCATGCACTACTGATTGCTTTCGTATATGAGAATTGATGAAGGTATGATAAATTTGGATAAATTAACCATTTTTATACATTTTGTTATATCGCTAGCTTGTAATGTATGGTACAATTATAATAAGAGATTAGTATATTTTAAATGTAAACAACTTGACATGAATTGTCATAGTATATATGAAACTTTAACTTTGTATATTGTATATAACAAACTTTCAAATGTTGTGCATTGTATGTATCCGAGTATATGTGATAATTACATAAGACGCCACTTATAAGTTTTTTATTGTTCGAATAGATACAATAATACACAAGATTTAAAAGTTCATTACATACAATGCATAGGATTAAAGTTCGATATATATTATAACAATTCGTGTAAAGTTGTTTATATTTTGAAGTACTAATCCCTTATAATAATTAAAAAGAGTTGATATCAATATGTGCTTTTTCATTTAGGGATTATTACCTATGAATGTAATTAACTATGACCAAATGTTCATGTTATGTAAAGATCTTGTAAAATGTCTATGTCATGTAATGAACTTTCAAATTCCGATTATTAGATGTATGATGTATCTGACCAATCAAAAACTTACATGTGGTAGATTATAGGGATAAGTATCCTGGAAAGTAAAAAACTTTAGAAGAATGTCTATAGTACGTAGGAAATAACTAAAGTTGTGTGTATTGTATGTAAACAACTTTAAAAAATGTTTATTGTATGTAACAAAACATACGTGACAACCATATAGAGGTGCCACTTGTCTGATTTTAGTTGGTTGAATACATTTTCTTACATACAATAAACATTATTTTCGAGTTGTTTACATACAATACACATAATTTTAGTTATTTCCTACTATAAACATTCGTTCAAAGTTTGTTACATTCTAAAATAGTTATCCCTAGATTATATGGTTGCCACATATACCTGGATACATTCAATAACCATGATTTGAAAGTTCATTACATTACATAAACATTTTACAAGATATTTACATAACATAAACATTTTATCATAGTTATTTACATTCATATAGCTAATAATCTATTTCAGGAGTTTGGTTATGAGGTTTTCCCAAAGGGTTCTTTATGTGAAGGATTGAGGTTCATACCTTATGTTGTACGTTATAATGAATTACTAGTTTAAGATCCGACGATTGATATTTGTTGTTAAAAAAAAATAATAAGCTAACACATAAATGCTTTATAATTTGTGTGATTAATTAAGTTAAAAAAATATCAAATCGTAAGAACATCTTAATCATGTGTACTATTTATTACCCATCATCTCTACTCTGCAAAGCTATGATGTCTATAAAATACCCACTAAATATTTAGAAAAACCATCTGACTAACTTAGAAGTTGAGATCTTTCAATATATACCTTCGGCCCCAGTTTCTAAAGAAACAGGTGATCCTCGGTCTATTGCCAAGTGATTTGATTAACTAAGAGGGTATTTGGGGTTGCGTTTACAAAATAAATTTTGCGTTTTCAAAATAGATTTTGAGTTGCGTTTTGAAAAAGCATGTAGGTACATGCTTCTCCAAAATTGCGTTTTCATAACACATAATCACTTTTTCTACACAAACACTTTTTAAAATTATTTGCGTTTTACAAACATAATTATCAAATAATCACTTTATATCGTAATCCCAAACACCCTCTAATTATATGTACCTTCTGAATGAATCAAACAATTTCACTCTTGGGAGAAAAATAAAGCAAGTATTATTTTGATATATGGCTATAAACTAACTTTAATAGATAAAGAAACCTATAAGCGCAAGGACATATCATGTGAAAGTTTTGTCGATCAACTAATTTTACATATTTCATTCTATTTTATTTCATTTTTTCCAATTATAAAAGGGTATTGAAGAGGAAAATTATCTTCTTTTAGTAATTTTTAGCTCCTCAAAATTGCATGGTCCCTTCATGTATGAATTCTTGCATGATCCATCTTTTAAAAGCCAAATCTCTCTCGTACCCCGCCTCTTTATATAATGGACCGGCCTCATCTTTAAATCTACGCGTACAGTATTCCATGTGAAGTTTCTGAATTTGTATTAACCTCAACCAACAGGCAACAACAAGAAGTGATTTAAATTATTATGTCTTAATTTACCGAGTTCATTTTAAGAATATTTGAGGCTGATCTCTCGTATGCATGCATACACTTAACAATTAATTTAAGATAAATTTTACAAATTAAAAAAAAAAACCCTTACTGAATAGTTATTTATCTAGGTTCTAGGTAAAATAAAACAAGTATTAAAGTAAAACAAATAAAACAATAGATTTTCTTTCATTAACAATCATTATGCATCATTAAAATCATCATGTATCAATATATATGTGAATCTCCGTGCATCAATTTTATCACGATCTAAGGGTCAAGATCTTGTCTTATTTGTTTTACTTTAATACTTATGTTTTACAATAACTAACCCCTATTTATCTAATATATCAACATAATTTTTTATTATTATCGTGTGTATTTTTTTTTTCTAACGTTTGATATTTAGAGCCTATTAGGCAAGCTGAACAGGATGAGATTACAATAAATTCAAAGAAATAACACAGATTTTTGTCACTCAAAAGAGTTGAACCCAAAACATATATATAAAAATCATATCAGAAATGTCTCATGATAAGCTATTGGCAATTAATCCGTGTCTCACTGGCTTCATCATTATTAGCATTAACTTTAATTTTTCTTTCGTACTTTATCAGCTAGTTGTATGTTTAAAACATGCCTTATTAATTAACCGTGTACTAAATTTGATAAAGATATCCTTTTCACTTGAATATGACGTGACATAATTTGCATGTGATAGTGAATGTGAGGATTCCTAAACCTTAGTTGAATAGTACTTGGAAACTCCAAATATAAATCATTCGAAAATCGGAATAGTATCACATTATCTCATTTTCCTTACAAGACAAAATACTCACAATTTTGATTTACAATGTTGTTATGTAAAAGAATTAGTAGTAAATGTTGGATGAAAAAGTTAAATAGTTAATTTAAGGACATCTTAAATTTGGGACCATTAGGGACTATATAACTTAATTACACATGTGTCTAAGTAGTGGTGGCGGTGGTCGCCGTCGCCGGAAGATCATGGTGGTGGTCGGAGATGATGATGATGGTGGTGGTGGTGGTCGAAGATGGTGAAAAATGAATGATTGAGATTTGTCCCTAATGGTCCCTAATTTGTACGTATACGACAACGATAAACTAGCTAGAGAAGTTTGTAATATTGACTACAAATTGCCTATATAGATCCCTTGCTTTCCTGAACTATTATTAAATGATCACCAGCTAACGCAACATAGATCGACATTTGAGCGTACGTACAATTTATCTTATATGTGTTTACAAGGGACCCAAGCAAACCACCACAAAGGTTTGACTCAATCGTGAGCTTTGGGTAGTCATGTGACTTTAAAAAGTCAAGTGGTCAGAGGTGGGTACACGCAAAGCTTTGTGGTGAAGGAATTGAAGTCATACATACATATATTAGAGTGGATATAAACAAAATGTGGGATCGATGGTTTCCCTTTACACGGCGATTACTATGTTAGTAATGGGGGACATATAATATCCCCAAAGTATAAATGTATTTTTGGATTTGCCATAAAGATTGATCAATTGGCACCTGCTAATTTCCCTAGCTAGTGACCATTATAGGTAAACGTTTCATAAAAAGGTTGTGAGCTCGAATTGGTTTCTACATGTTCCTAAAAGACGTAACTAATAGTAGTTAATAGGGGCTTGAACTAAACTATACTAAAACGGGACAGCGGCCTTTGTTAAGCTAACTAGACAGGATGTACATGTTGAGTTAGAAGTAATTAAGTATGAGACATGTACAGGAGCCAAGTGAACCAAACAATGGCTAAGAGTACCCCTTTAGCCCCAAGGATCTTCGGCCCTGTCTGGCCGGATTTAGAATATTAAAAATCATGTAAATTCTCTTTGGTTTCTTTATTATAGCCAAAACATGTTTTTTTTCTCTTATCCTTTTTCTTTTTCTTCCCCAAAAACTTGTTTTTTTGTTTTTTCTTTCTAAATCAATTAAGTTCGTTTTTTTCTACAATAAGCATCTTTTTCAAGACGATCTGTGTCTAATTGTCAATTTTTGTAGTAGACATAATCCTATCCTATATATGTACTTGTTCTGCCTCTCTAGATATCTACTTCCTATATGCATGCACCATGAACCAAGAGCAATATCAACAGTATATATATATGGTCCTTTTTCTTTCTTAACTATGCTACGGCTGAAAGTATTCCACTAAAATATGTGTATTAGCAACAGCAAAAAAAGGTAATAGCAACAGTATAGTAACACAACAATATTCTAGCACAAAGTCTAGAACAAAATCGATAGAAATTGATGTTTGAGTAGCTTACATATGTGAATTCCTTTACACTCTATTCTCGAGTTAAAAATAGAAAGAAAAGAAAAGAGAAAAATGGGTAAGATAAGAAAGAAAAAGAAAATTCTAGATATAAGATACATTCTTGAGTTTGAAGAAAAATTATAGAAAAGAAAGAGAAGTAGATAATTAAAAGCATTATTGAGTTAGAAAGAAAGGAAAAGAAAAGAAAAAGATATATGATTTTACACTTATGTCCTTTTTAGCTTGGTTGTATTTAGTTATTTGAAAGCTAAATTAGTAATTATAGAGGTGCTTAAATTATTTTCCATCCAAATCTGCCAAATTTTGGGCAGAAAATTTTGGCACCAAAAAGCTTTAAATTTCCCTTTCTTTTCTATTCTTTTGCTTTACTAAAAAACTTGAGAATACAAAAAATAAGATTATTCATTTCCTTTCATCCACTTTCTATTATAAAAATAACTAAAGAATGCAGGGTTCTGAAATGTAACTTGAATGTAAATTTGTTGGGTATATAAAAAGCATTAAATTAAGTAACTTTTTTTTTTAATAATAATAAAAAAATAAATCGGCAAAAATTTCTTAGTCCCGTGTTTCAAATTCGGTACCTACACTACCACCCTGCAAGGTTATGTGTACCGGGTTATGCTAGGTGGGGAAGAAATCTACCACATAAGATTGGTTTTTTGAACCATGGTCATTATTGATTGACACTTCCACACATGAGGACCCACCATAACACAGACAAGTAACCAACTTAACAAATCCACCCTTATAAATGTAAGAAGTTAGATTAATTTGAACTTAGGTAAATCCTCTGAAGATGAAACACTTTATCAATAGGCCACCAATCTCATTGGCTATTTTTTTTTAATAAACAACAACAATCTTTAGCAGTTGCTAAGTTTCTTTGTCATGGAACCCGTGTGAAAGGCCCCGTAAATCAACTTCAATCAAAA
This sequence comes from Erigeron canadensis, assembly GCF_010389155.1. Classification (NCBI taxonomy): domain Eukaryota; kingdom Viridiplantae; phylum Streptophyta; class Magnoliopsida; order Asterales; family Asteraceae; genus Erigeron; species Erigeron canadensis. The sequence continues at coordinate 40,123,104 of NC_057762.1, forward strand.
CAAAAAGAAATATTTTATATGGATCCTAATGCTTAATGTGATGTTTCATTTGTTTGAAGCGATTTTTCTAAGTCCAATTATTATTTGTGTCGTTTAGTAATACCACACAATAGTTAATTAACTTTTCTTAGAGACTTAGTATTATCCTACTATTAAAATGTTATCACATGTAAGTTAACCTCTCCAACCTTTTAATAATACATATTTTTTTTATGTTAAATTTTTGGTGTAACAATATAAACTTTAGCTCGAAATCTAAAAAAGATATTTCACTTTTCTGCCAAAGATTTACCTCTGCAGGGATTGATATTGAATCCTCAATTAGTCAATTGTCACAACATGTCCGCATCATCATTCGAGTCATCTGGACCGTGATTAAAAAGGATTGTTTGTTTAACATCATAATTTATTTAAATTCACACAAAATACACACATCTTTACAACATGTCTATTAAGAGATATATTAATCAAATTTGAAGTAAGAAAAATAATATCAATTATTAAGTAAACATTCTACTCCCATTTTTTTAGTATGAATTAAATTTTTTTCTTGATTCATGAAATTAAAGGAGGATTTCTTAAATTGAAGATTTGTACAAAATAAATTTACTTTAATATCTTTTTTCCATTTCAAAAATTGTCAATCGCATATGTAAGAGAAATATTACACGACACTGTTTATATATTTTTTGAAAGGAAAAGATTATTTCAATGAGTTGGTGTTAATAATTTTTTTAAGAATAACTCTAACTATAATTAAAATATAAAAGTGATAATTAAAAATTCATTTACTGTGGATGGATTGATCACATGGTCTCCCATTGGGTTCCTCGTATATGGAGGTAAGGATCAATCCCATAGCTAGAGTGTATTTAGACCAGTATTAATTTTTACTTTATTATTAAAAAGTAAAAAAATTTAGAAAATTCCTATAATTTTCTAGGGAAATGTTAAATACAGCCCTAACGTGCATAAAACAACTTGTACCTTCCATATTAAAAGTCTATCCCCTTATTTTCATGGTAAATGTACAAATAATTTATGCACCTTAAACACAGCCCTAAGGGTTGTGTTTAGCAGACCCCATTTTCTAAAACTTGTTCTTTATAACAAACTTTTTTAACATCTTTCTTGTATATCAAGATTTTTTTTAATAATCAATTGATATTCGATATTAGTGGACATTTTATCATACAATATATTAGTTAAACACCGCACATTCTCTAGACTATGTTAAATCATGAATTGTTACAGATAACTTAAGGGGGAAAACGAACAAGCTTGTCACTCTAAAGAGTTAAACCCAAAACCTATGAAAAAAACATTACCAGTTGAGCTATTTATTTCAAATAAAACATTGATTTATAACAATGTTGATAAATATAATGCTTATTAAATACTTTGTTAGTGCATATTGCATGTAATTTTTTTTTGAAAAGGGTATATCTATTCTACTGTATAAAGATTACACCCCCTTGTTAAATATACATTTTTAAGATATGCGAATTGATCAAACTATCATTTACGATTAAATTACGTCATTAGTCCTTTATCTTTTAAAATATATATTCATTAACCACTTTATATTAATTATCTACACTATTCGATGCCGCCACTATCACCAACAATTGCCACCACAAACTAATCGCTGCCACCATCACATGGCTGTCACATTGCGTTGTATATATCCTTCTACTTGAAATATTTGACTTTTTAATGGTTGGAAAAAAAAAAGGACATATTCAATCTTAAAAATATAAGAAGTTTAACAAAAGGGTTAAATCATACTCGTAGAAAGTTTCGTAGCTAAAAATATTAAAAATCTACATAACTACAGATTTTTATAAAGGTGATTTTAAATAATAATTCTTTAATTAGTGGTTTCTGTTGTTATTATTAGTACTTACAAAAATAAGTTTGTTTCGTACCGTGAAAAAAAAAAATCAAACAATAAATATGCGATGGAGATCGATGTAGGAGTGCATTGATTTCATGAACTTACCTTTAAAAATGATTTGTTGTTTTGCATCAACACCAGCTGTTATTACTTGTTTTGTTGTGGAAATTTCTCTCCACCCTACGTCCCCAATCACACTTTTCCCCCACCTTTTTTCCATTATTTTAACCCCTTCTTTAATTCTATATAATCATCCCTTCTCCCTTACCTAAAAAAATCTCTTCCATCTCTCTTTAACTTAGTTTCTTCTTGTTCCAATTATTATCATTTTTCGTCTTATAAAACACTCGATAGATCGATCATTCATTTATCAATCTTTCGGTGTTTTTAAATTGTCACATATATATATAGCTAGAAAACTCTTTTGTATCCTATAATTATTTTTCTTTTCTATGTATATGCTCCATTTCGTATATTTAAATGTTAGCAAAGATTGATGTCTCCTGTTCTTAGTGAAATTCTTCGGTCCGGCTTTACTATCAATTCTTCTCTTCGTCGCCGGACCCATCTTGTTCAATCTTTATCTGTCGTCTTTCTCTATTGGTTTTACGTTTTTTCATGAACAACTCGCATCTCACCACCTAGACGGCTAGACTAATATATTTTCATATCTTTATTATTTATTTTTGCTCGATTTAGTTAATTAATTACTCGTATTTCTCTTTCTAGCTATTTTTGTTAATTATTAAAAAAGTCGTGTTTAAATCAGTGTTATACATCTGTCGTTAAAAAAGAAAAAATTATTATGGCTTCCTCGAGTGGAAATTCTTCTCAGATCCAAAACTCGGGATCCGAGGAAGATTTGATGGATCAGAGAAAAAGAAAAAGGATGCAATCAAACCGAGAATCGGCACGGAGATCAAGGATGAGGAAACAAAAGCATCTAGATGATTTAACGGAACAAATCAATAAAGTCAAGAAAGATAACAGCCAGATCTTGACAACTATAAATGTCACCACACAACAGTTTGTGCATGTGGAAGCTGAAAATTCTGTTTTAAGGGCACAGATTGGTGAGCTAAGTCAAAGGCTAGATTACCTTAATGAAATCATCAACACCATGAATAGTACAACTACTACTACTACTCATTGCACCAATGATGCAAGTGGCCTATTTGGGTATGAAATAAATCAAGGTCATAATGATAATTTCATGATCAACAATCCTTGGGAAATGATGTACTTTAACCAACAACCAATCATGGTCGCTGCGGAAATGTTACAGTACTAGTGATTTACCTTCTCTCATGTTGGTGGTTTAGACTAATAACCAGTATATGGCCGATAATGAACCGGTTATCTATCTAGTGATCAATGTTATGGTACTATATTGTACTACTATAGGTTTAGGTTTGGTGGTGTGGTGCTTTATTGGTTTGTATTTTTTAGGTTTGATTGGTGGTGGTCGTTCATAGTTGTATGTTACGATGATAATTAAAATCAAGGCTTGTGTTGAGTGGAGAGGGAAAGGGAGGGAATATTATGGGTTGCTTTTTATATTTCTATTAATATTTTTATCTTTTTATAATAATGATATTTTGGAGTCATGTTTATTATGATATTGAAGTAATGATGATTAATATAGTTGTGTCTTTTAATGAATTTAAATATATGTCGTATGGCCATTGATGTTTTAGAGAGTTTAAAGATAGAAAAACCCAAGTGGGTTGCTTACTTGAACACAAGTGGTGTTGAATTTAATATACTTCGTTTTCAGTCAAGAAATCATCGATGATTAATCAATAGTAAATGATTAATTCTCTTAACTAAATAGCCTAATAATTTTTTTAACTATGAGATGTTGACATGTGAAAAAATCAGAAGGCAAGATTAGAAAAGAGAATAAATGAATACCACATGTCATCTTCTTAATGTACGTATTAGGAAGATTATTAGGCTATTTTGTTAAGAGATCGAATTTATCATTTTTCTTCAATCAATTCAAGACTAGGATGTCCTTATAATATGTAGTTTGTATTTGTACAAAGGAATCTGTATTGGTTTTAGTAATTGATTAAATACAAAAATAATCATGGCTTGCAATATTGGACTTTTCCTTATTGCACAAATATCTATATTATGATCAGTAATTTAACTGGCAATGTTGTATTTCACTCAAAGAAAATGATATATCTATCTAAACCATTCTTCTAACCATCAAATTATGACACTCGATAGAATCAGATAATAAAATTAAGAAAGATAAAAAGTAAATTACACTAAAAGAATTATTAAGTTATTTTATAATTAAAAAGATATATCATTTTTCGTATATAAAAGTGAAAAGCTAAATACTATCGTATGGTACATAAAGGTTCTTTAGTAAGTGAGTTGAGGAAGATAGAAAAGAACTAGAGAATGAATACGTAAATGAAAATGAGTGCTGATTTCCACTCGACAATTAAGACACATATTCCACTAAGCATATCTTGAGTTGGTGCATATGGTATCTCCAATGATAAGAGACAAAAGGATTTTTTTTTAAAAAAAGAACAAAACAAATAGATGGTCCGTTGATAATTTTTACAAATAGTAAGTCGACATGTATAATAGACGTGACAATGAGTACAATTATTTGATTTCTAGTACCGAATAAAGGTGAAATGCAATTGTAACGTTATTATTTACTTTTAACATTTTGTTTCTTAACTTTAAAAACATTGTGATAAACTAGATACCGGCCATATATCTCGATTGTAATTGACAAAATCATTAATCTAGCTAGCTATAGGCAAGATATTATAACTTTAAATTACCGTTGTATTGTTTTGCATGGTCATCGTGAGTACACAATCTGACTCAAATACAATATAGCTCAAGGATACATGATAACATCTGACAAATTAGTACTCTATCAAACCATCTCTCTGTACGTTATTTTCTCGTTAGAATTCATATAGCTAAATGACATTTCTTGTTACATTAACATATATTGATGATGGATCCAAATTGAACATGTATTTGATATTAACTTGTAGTCTTGTACGCTTTCTACAGAAAAAGAAACAAACTATATTTGGAAGGATCATTCTTTGATAGGTACGTACTAGCTGAAATCTCGTATGAAATTAATTAGTTTGGTTATATTTTTTTGTAGGTACGCTTTTACCAGCAAAATCCCCCTTTAATTTGATCGGATCTCATTAACCTCGCGAGACCTGAATAATCTTTCAATTGTTATATATATATTTACGCACATACTTATCATAACAATTTTTTAATTTGTTTTAATTTACTAGTTTCATCATAAGTGACTTTATATTGCTTTATCAGTTATCATAATTGCTTTATTATTATTAATTACTTAAAAGAAGAGTTAAAAGCAATAATTGTCAAACATGTACGCTAATTAAGAACAAAGCTGATCAAGCGAAATTCAACCATTTCATGCTTGCCATGAAAGATAACTATTTACAACGACTAATTTAGTATCCAATTCGACGGTTACGTAGAAAAAAGGAAGCAGCCGAGGATTAATCTTTGAATCTTTTTTAATTATTCTAAAAAATATTATTTATTTGATTGAACGAATGTTGTGTTTCAAAACAATAATTTGGCAAGTTATAGTCCTAAATTTTTCATAAACTGAAAAAGGATAGAATGTGTCCCTACGTGTACGGCCAGTCACATGCATGATGAACATAAGAGAAGAAATCATGTAGCATTGTGATTAAAAAGACATGAGACGAGATTTAAATCGCTGATCTCTGTTTTTTTACACTACATGTCCTCGATCTGTTATAATATGTAAAACTCACAATTTATTTTGTCTCTATTTAACTATAATTAAAATGTAAATAACCTCCAAGTTCGATGCCATTAATTCACTTTAATTATCTTAATTAGCATGGGTCATGCTAATTGTTATTCATTTTTAAAGATAAATATTTGTACATAGTAATCCACATGATTGTTCCTTGCAATTGTACAATCTTTTGATTATCAAGTCGAGGATTCGCTGATTATACTTGGTTGCTGATGATGTTCATCAGCGAGACATCAATGAGTCCAGCGACTTTGTGCCAACAATGCATTCTTATCCAAATTGTAAGTTAAGGCGGGAAGAATTCAAACAACAAGATCGAAGACAAGAGTTACATAGTGGTTGTTCCAACTGTAAGATACCTTGTATGGTAAAGATGCAGTTGGATAAAAAAAAAGGTTTCTCTTTCATACCCGATTTGGTAAAAAAAACAAAGGCATTTGGTGTAAGTACTTCAAGCCAATGGCATTTCGACAACCACCACCCCATCACAATTAAGACAAGGCTGTGTTGCCCTAATTCCTTCCTTATATAAGGCAACACAGCCGCACACAAGTATGTGTGTTTGTCACCACAAGTGTGCGTCACTTATTTTCTCTTTTGTAATTGGTTAAGTTTCTAGTTATTCTAAACTTAACAATTGTATGTTTATTTACTTTCTTATAAGTCAAGTTGTAATAATATCGACCATGTATTCACGGTTTAATCAATGATACATATGATTAGACTTGCATAGATTCTTGTATTTGAATTTTACTTTTATTCTTGTTCTTTACTTTCTGTTATTTATATTCTTAATATAAGTTAAGCAAACAAGTGAACTGCCACAAGTCAACACATATACCGATCAACTAGATTTATGTCATGATTATTGTCGCAAATTAACTTCATATATATATATATATATGAAGTTAAACACTTAAATAATGATAATTAGTTATGCACTATGTCAGTTTTATAGACTTTTAATGCATCAAAATGTAGTTTTTAAGTGTTCTCATTTGTTCTCATTTTAATTTCGTTCTCATTTGATTGTCAATATATATATATATATATATGGACACATGCATTGAATAACGTACATTGATACGTGTACCACGACTTGTCTCAAAAACTATTGCTAGGTACGTCTCAATGGTATGTGGACTATGGGTAATTACTTGGCTTAAGCAAAAACAACTAACTAAAATTTTGTACTGTATATTGATTATTATCTTATATTATAATTAATATTTGACTATATATTGAGAATATTTGACATTGACTCTGATTCACATAAGTTATTTATTTGGAATCCTGTTGGAAGATATATTAAAAATTATATGATTCGTAAAAACAAGCATAGTGACATGTTTCATGCTTTTGAATATATGGTTTAATTTATCGAATTATTTGGCAACATTTACTAAAAGAGACGTACCAAAACGAATATCTTCACGTAGCCAGCTCTTACATCACATGCAAACACTTCCATTTTAGCAAACATAACCTGGGACGGAACCACATTTTGAACGAAGACATTCTCAAGTTGTATTTCAACTTGATAAATGATCATGAGGTATGATTTTTGTGCAGTGAAATGCTTATTTAATTAAAAACCAAAAATAGAAGGACCCATATTTTTTTTTTTTTCTCTCATGTACTATCCACCTTAATCTATATCATCTTTAGAATATTTCTATCCCTACATATTATCAGATTTTTTTTTTATTGTTGTTTACAATCTACTTTTTAGTCGTTGTTTTAATTTCTTAGTTTAGTTTTCACTTCAGTTATTTAATTTTCATGGTCAATTTAGTTAATCAAAATTATTTAAATTTGTTATCATCCAAATCAATCAAATTCGTCACAACTTGAATACAATCACATACATTATTCATCAATTATCATGGATACAATAACTACTTATGTTATCTAACATAACTTATTTAGCTAGGTTGAAAAGGCTTTGGCATCGGGGCCCCACACGGGCGTCAGGACACCCATTTTTGACAAATTAAAACTTTTGACAAAAATGTGTACGTTGTTAACTTTGATAACGTGTAAAGTTATATAGTTTTAACCAGAAATTATAATTAAAAAATATATATATATATATATATATATATGGAACAAATTAATGAGTGAGCACCTAATGACAAATATTGCACTGAGTAAGAGGCATGACTGCATGAGGCCTTGGCATTGGGCCCCACACTGGCGTCTCCTCACACACTTTTTTTTTTTTGGCCCGAAAAAATGGTTCGGATTATCATAACAGAGGAATCTTGTAGTCGTGAAGGAGATGCTCTAAAGTCTAAACAAACCATATATAATGAATGATTCATACTCAAATCTATATTATCTATTTTATCAATCGTATGTCGTTGGTAAAATGTCCTAATCTTTCTTCATATATATTTGTGTATATACATCTAGAAAATAAATACCGCTAACCTACCTTCCTAACATGGCATCGACCCACCATATCATTAATATACGTACGTACATGAATTTTAATTTTCAGCAACAACCTAACTCCCCTAAAAGGCTTGCATTTATTGTTTTTTGTTGCTTTTATATCAGAGTTGGTTTAATAAACACAAGTTACAAAAATCCATTTTTATTTGTTAGAAACACTCTGGATGTCTATATCTTTGTTTGTTCAAGTTATTTGAAGTTAGGAAGTTGGTTGGATTAATTAGTTATGGAAGACTTTGACAAAGTTTATTTGGTTGTGTATGGTGTGGTCTCATGGACTTCTGCATTTTTGTTAACTAGAAAGATTTTACCTAAACGTTCTTTTGATTTCTGTAATCGAATCGTTTCCACAATTCATGCCGTGGTCGCGGTCATGTTGGCTGTTTTATCGGTTCAAGACTGGAGATGCCCGGTTTGTCCCCTGGCTTCGAATTCTTCCCCTCTTCAGGTACATATGAAATTTTTTTTTTTTTTTGTTATACTTTTGACCCGTTAAGTGTTCCTGAAAGAGATCTCTCTACCATTGGGTAAAAGTATGATTGTGTACATCTCACCTACCCCATACATCGCTTTTGGCAGGATTAGGTATCGTTATCTTTTTCATACTTGTGACAAAATATTGAATATATATTATGTTTTTGTTGAATTTTATTTACAGATGAGAGCTTTAGGAGTTACTCTAGCTTACTTAATCTATGATTTAGTATGTTGTTTGTTTGATAAAAGCATAAAAATCGATAATTCGGTTCATCATTTAGTTAGCATTGTTGGAATTGGAGCAGGTCTTGCATATGAAAAGGTACCTTATTTTTACAGATTTATTTTTCATAATTATATTTGGTTTCCATATTTAGAAGGTTTTCTTAATTTATGTGTAGTGTGGATCAGAAATGGTGGCTGCAATGTATATCACAGAAGTATCTAGTCCATTTCTTCATTTAAGAGAGCTTCTCAAAGAGCTTGGTTACAAGGACACAGATGTCAATTTAGCAGCTGATGTTAGTTTTCGTTTACACTTACACATATCTTACCGTTTTTGAAATATCGTTTTTCATTGATTTGATTTCGTTTGTATTGAACTCAAAGGTTGCGTTCGCATTGATGTTCACAATAGCAAGGATGTGTTTTGGACCATATCTCTGCTATGTTACACTATCTGCCAATAATCCTATTCTCATCAAGGTATATATACTTTCCCAGCTTCCAAAATTATAAGTCTATTAGGCCCTTTAAACAGAATTTTAAAATCGAATATGTGCAGGCAATGGCCTTGGGACTTCAGTTAGTCAGTGCCTTCTGGTTCTGCAAGATTGCAAGAATGGTGAAATTCAAATTCACGAAGAGATCCACGTCCAAAGCCACTTAGCTCTAGCCCATCAATGTAAACTAAAACCATTAAGAGTTAAGACTACGATTCATGAATATATATTCTCTAAAACTCTACCATTTAGAGATCTAAAATTCCATTATTCTCTCAACAACCATGATTTACTTGAGTTTTCCTTTTCAATCCCTTTTGAACATGCAATATGCTTGTAGAAACTTAAATGACCCACAAGCAGGCCGGGTTCTTACAGACAAGGAAATAGAGAAGTTACATAAAAACATATCAGACGGATATATAACTCATAGAGACGCACCAAAATGACATAATATACTTGATTAGCCATTTCGCAGTTCTTTCTCACATTTAGACGTTATAACCAATAAATGGAACCAATTTTAGATGTTGAGCAAGCAAACGGGTCAAATAAGAAAATATCGTCCTACTAAATTCATGGTCTGTTTTACTCTGTTGGTGATATTCCATTATACATTATGCATGGTATGTTTTTTTTTTCTTCCCTTTTTTTATACATATCTATGATATATGATATGATGCATACCAAAAGATGGGGCAGTACTAGAAAACTTTTCAAGGAGGGACAAATTTTAAAGGTGTATGACTATGATAGTGTGGAGTTGGGTCAAATCGGGTCTTATGATTGAATTTTCTCTAGCTCAGTTTATATTCTGTACCGCGTTGCCAGTTGATCTACTAGCCTTTTCTTTTCATTATCGGTGGAAAAACATTTATCCTACCAGGGCAAAGACTAGATATATGCATTCGATTTTTTTTTTTACGTTAATCTCTAAAGCCTCATGGGGGGTTGTAGGTGATACTCTGCCCCCTTATGCAGATGCTGCCACTTATTAAAATACTTCTAATCTAGTGCTTAGCAGAATTTGAGTTACTTCATTAACTAATTAACAGGCTGTGGCTAATTAAGCCCAAAAACTTCATTAACTACTGAGTTACTTCATTAACTAATTAAGTCCTATATATAAGAAACACATGAGTGAATTATTATTTGTTGTGTAATAAATTTTATAAATATTCTAAGGAAAATTGACATTATTATGTAGTATACTGGCTATTAAAGTCAACGAAAAGGTTCCTGGATATATTGTTGTGACAAAGAAGTTCCTTTTTGATAGATGCAGTACAGACAGCTCATCGAATATCCTTTATTACATGATTAAGTTTGTATAAAGGTGTCTAAGTTAATATTTTGAAAAGTAAATTACAAAGTTGTCATTGACATCCCAAACTTATCCCTGCACGTTGCAGTATTTGCACGTTATCCCTCTCACGCGAAAATTACATGGAATCTCCTTACAGTGGCCACACCGCCACGGTTCCAAATTCATCCCTATCACCAATGCCGTTTAAAATCAACCATTATGCTACGCCCAACCAAACTTATATATAGGACGGTTATGGTGAGAAGTGTCTTGAATATATATCATGAATTTCTACTTTTGTTAGATGCAAATTTGATTTTTCATTTGACACTGACGATTTATTAGAGGTTTTTAGTCAATGCATTAAAAGCATATGAAATATGATAGCAGAAACTTACAAGAAGCCATATTGCACCTCATTGGAAACTAGAATTTCAGCATTACAAGAAAATAGACAGCTAGCATAAACCCAGGTCATACAAGTCATGAAGTTATAATACGCAACATAAGATAGCTATACTTATTTCTTTAATTAGGCACTCGACAATTTTTCCTAACTTCGCCGTTATTACCAACGAGGGGACTAATGTTTCCCATTTTAACCATTGACCTAGCAAACTGGTCAAAGAAGAGAGCATCATCCTCTGCAAATGCCTTCACTAGAAACATAGTTTCTTCAAGATTTCCAGTAAGGAGCACTTGATCAGAAGTTAGAAGTCCTTTTCCCCACATAATGAGCTTGTAATATGTATTATCAAATTTGGCAGGAGATGAAAAATCTAGTGGAGAAATGTTGTTATCACCGCCGGTTTTTGGGCAAACTGACTTTAGATCATTGTAGTAGTTTATCTCTAGAGTTGAATCGGGTAGATTGTTTCCATCTTGATTGTATAGCCTTTGTTTAAATGCAGTGCATCTAGCCATTCCTAAGGTATGGGCTCCTTCAATAAAATAGAAAATTTTCCAGAAATTACACAAAGTCAAGAATGAACAATGAGGAAAGAAATAATAATGGTTTAAGAAATTCAGATATATTTTGACATACCAGAAAGAGAGACAAGGTCAACTTCATCAAGGCCTTGGCGTCGGAAGAATGTTATAAGGTTTTGAATGGTGGAGTTTGGTGGCGGAAGGTTGCTGTTTGCGCCATTGAGACTTGCTTGTGTTGCATCCCTTCTTCCTAATGGCAGTTCCCAGTTTGGTCCACCACTCTGTGAAATTTTTTCAGCAAGTTTATGTTGGTTAATCAAAACTTCTTGAAATTATGAGCAAATTTTCATAAAATGGTCTGTACCAAAACACTACCTGTGTTCTCAAATTTTAATTGAAAAGAAAAGAAAGTACACGAAAAGTGGATGGTTTACAAGTTTATTATTCTTGAGTTGTAAGGTAAGGAAAAGAAACCATGTAAAGACATGTATATATTAAGTTAAGACAATAGATAGAATGGTTAGAGACTTTTCCTTCTTATTCAACCCATATTAATTTGGAAGCAAAAATATGGGACAAAAAAATCCTTAAATCTCCTACCTAGCTTTTCTTACCAAAACAGAACTCGAGAATGCTAGAATGATACTCGTAGTATTAGATTTGCATGCTTACCAAAACAGTGGAACCTCGAGCAGCAAGGGCAAGAATGTCTGCACATGAAACCGTCTCAGGGCATGCTTCTTCTAATTTTGACTTAATCTCATCAACAACTTCAAATCCTCTGACTGAATTAACATTAGGCCCTGCATTCTTTTCACTCGAAAACGTTGCAGTGTCGTCCAACAAGAGAGATGCATCACATCCCTAGAATATAAGGAAATTGCAACCACAGTTAGTCCACATATATGAATTTGAGTTAAAAAAAAGTACCTTAACAACTATGCGCGCAACAAAATGTATCAAGAAAAAAGTCATATAATTACGTACCTGAACAAAACAATCATGAAAATGAAGCCTTAGTAAAGAAGCAGCCATTCTTGGCTCTTTAGCAATGACTTGCTCGAGTACAGACATGACAATGTCATTAGCTTGTGGACATGAAAAACTGTAGAACTCTGGGAAAAGGGCAGGATACCCTTGGCTGCCGCCAAAAGATCCACTTCCGCCATCAAAAGATCCACTTCCACCACCAAAAGATCCACCTCGGCCACCAAAAGACCCACCACTACCACTACCACCACCCCATCCAAAGTTGAACCCGGGAAAACCAAAGCTTGTCATGAAGGATGACAACACAACTATTAGCATGAAGAGAAAGGAAGTCATATTTGAGGAACCTAATAGTGTCTTCATTATGACAAAGCAGATTGCATGATAGCTAGTGAACAAATTATTGATGTTTATAAAGAGTGAGCCGCATGAGCTCAATAACAAAACTCAACCACCACTCTTACCAAATCTGGTTCCACTATTAGGTTGCTATGACCATTTCAAGATACATATATACACATAATACTCTTTTTGAAAAGTCCAATGAGTTCGCGTTTTTGGTGAAACGGTGACCAAGTTTCTGGGGTCATGTGCAGTAACAAACAAACTTATACGACGGGTTAGGTGTGATGACACAAGTTGAGAAGAAAATGGTTGAACGAATCCGGTTAGAATGTTGTATTTATACCAAAAGTAGAAGAGATGGAGATTGTTCATCTTGGCATAGGACGAAAAGAAAATGTTGCTGATGATCTTACTGATCAATAATTGAAATCAATCAAAAGTGTTGTTATTTTTTTTTGTAGAGTGGTTATGATTTCAGATTTACCTGCTCCTAAATCAAATATGGATCATGGTTTATGTCATCTTTCTGCCTTAGATATGATCAAAATTTGGAATACCTTGTTGGATTTAAGTATGAACACTTTTGCATTATACGCACAATACCTAAGCTTTAAATTTTAATTTAGTCTTTCATTTGCATCCGATTAAAAATCAATTCCTAATTAAACATGCGTATTTTGGATTTAAGTAATATGCTACCTACTGTCCTACATGTTATGTAAGTCTCCTCCTCACTCGTACTCTAGTCTTCACCCCACCCCCCCTCTCCTAATATTCATATTCATTATTTAATATGCAATTTCTTCGAAACTTTTTTAGATTTCCATATTTGATATTTGATTTATATATACCTTGGATGAAAGTTTTGATGCTTTTTTGTGATTTTATTGTAAAGCTAAGAAATCTTGCCAAAAAACAATGCACAAAGAAGTAGAACATTACGGAATACTTATTACGAAGGACTTAAAAGTTATATTTCTGATGGTATAACTTTCAATATCTAATTAAAGTGCTAAACAATGTGATAATTCTGATTCATCTAACTGAAGGCACGTATATATTGTTCAATTGTTGCACTTTTATACATTTTTATCAATATAACTAAAATAAGATTAAAACAGACTTTTGTGCCACGTATGGCACGTTTTATGGTGGACGTTTGTCCCTTTTCATTTACAATTTTACGTTTTCGATCTAATGCTAGTTATGTTATACTTATCAATATTCTTATTTCATATGATTTTTTTGATTTATTATTTGATTATTTTCTTTATTCCACTTATTGTCCAGTAGTATTGTCCAGACATCATCATCGACTAGAAGGCAAAAAAAAGAAAAAAAAAACATAATATACCTAGTAAAAATCGAAATTCTAGAAAGTGTTTAATATTTAACATGGGCCGCTGCTAGGTCCTTTGTACTGGGCCAACTTAGCGTGAGGCTAATCGAGTAGTCCACCTAACTTATAGTTATTTTAGTCATATAAGATAATTAAGATCAGATTTCTAAGCTGTAAAAGTTTAAAATTACGATTTTGTCGCTAAAAATATTCATAGTTTTCATGATTCAACAAATAAGAACGATATTTGAAATTACTGTTTTACCACTTTGGTCGTTTAATGTCATGATCAACACTTTTGTGGACACAAATTGCGCGTAAGTTAGGATGCTTAGCACTTGATTATAAATTGTTCATAAGAAGTTATAATGTAACTACATTTAATAATGAGATAAATATTGTTTCACCAAAAATAATTAGCCAAAAAGTTAAATTAATTAATAGCCAATAAATTATTGGGTTTTCATAAACATGGCTCAGAACCTATGTTTAAAATAATTAGAACTACGTTTAAAATATTATTACATTTATAAAACTATGATCTCGTATATTTAAGAGGTAATTATTACGTTAAACATACAAATAATTTATTTTACAAATATAAAGCAAAGATTCATTGCCTTGGATTAGCAATTGAATATTGAATATAAATATAGGCATAAATACACTCGAGCTGTGGAGCATGAGCTATCACAAGGAAAACATCATGAATGATAATTTAAGACTTTTAACATATGAAAAATAAATTACTATGATATACCTTAATATTATATAATGGTAAGTAAATATGTAGTGTTTGAGATATATGAGCATAATACCCGCACGTTGCGATGGAATTTTGTTTTAGGAGTGACAATTTGTTATAAGGGTAGATACGGTAATTCAGTGTTGTAGTGTACAGGAGACCATTTTGAGAACCATATATATAGTGAAAGGGGTTTTTTGGAAGAAAAAAAAAGTATGCTTAATTTTTTAAGACATACCATAAATAATTTCAAAATGCTTTATAAGAGAGTATAGATGAGAAAGATATTTTATGTTAAAATTTGAATGTGTTCCTTCTCCCCTTTTTCATATATATATATATATATATATATATATATTTTCTTCCCAGACATGTCCGATCATATCATATTCATAGCCCTCGGGTTGAATCTCGCAGCCCTTTGGTCTAATGGCCCTTGGGATGCTATTTGTTGTCCTCGAAACATCACCCGCAGTCCTCAAGACTTCTTTTACAGGACTCACACCACTTTATCCTAATGTAAACGCGTCATACATTAGTTTGTCCACATCGTCCTTCGCGGTCCTTGTGACCATTTTTGTGAGATTTTTTGATCATATTCAAAAACGAAAATTCTACTTTAAGTTAAAATTGGGATAACATGACCAGTCAAGTAAATTATTTCTTCCAATACAATGTTTGGAAACATTGATCATTCATGGATCTAGCCATTCTATCACCAAAGGAATATATATGGTAGATATATACTCATATCCATGGGTTTGAAGAAGAACTTGGTCAAACTTTGTTTGAAAGTCAAAGAGATTGGTCAACTGAAGACTTAAATAACAGTCCAAATTTCAAGAAAAAGTGATGATCTTGCTACAAATAAACTATGGAAACTAAAGAACCATCTTTCCAAGATGATGAAAAAACAGAGGGTGTTGGTACACAAAAACAAGTGGAGGTAATAAATGGCAATTACTTTCACAATTCAGACCCCTCATAGGCATTCACAGAAGCTTCTAAAGTGGAGAAATATGTATAAAGGTTATATATATGTCTAAACTGATCATGCTAAGAAACAGCTAAAACTAGTAATCTCACATGCAGCCTACTCATCTTTACAATGCAACAAAACCTATATGACTCACCTATCTATACCCAACTGAAATTGCTGTAAATAGGACATAAGTTCAATAGATTAACTGGTCCCCTCCCCCTAAGAAAATGTAGCATTGCTATTTCCTCCTATAAACATTGCTCCTATTTCTAGATGTCGTTTATTTAAGAG
Organism: Erigeron canadensis; assembly: GCF_010389155.1. NCBI lineage: Eukaryota > Viridiplantae > Streptophyta > Magnoliopsida > Asterales > Asteraceae > Erigeron > Erigeron canadensis. Next base: position 40,139,411 of record NC_057762.1, read on the forward strand.
CACACGGTATAGTGGTCGTGAAGCCCATGTGATAGTTGCAAGCGCTAGCACCAGATGAGCTACCTTGGTGGCAGCGTGAAGAAGGATATGAGGCCAGTTCGTAGAGGCGTGAGAATGGGACCTAAGCACTGCTTTACTTTTTAGTTAGTTTTTTTAGCGGTTTTAAGTGACCAAGGTATTATTGCTCATGTGGCGATGTGAGAGGAGTGTGATCCAAGCCCTATACCATGACAATAAGTGGGTTTGAGTGAGTTGGGTGTGTGTGATACTAATGTGCCAATATGATAGATGTGTAAGCTCTAACATACTTGGATATGGGCCCATTACTTTAAAGGCTTTCGGATAAATGGTAACTGCAGGTAAAAGGATTTATCATTTCTCATAAAACTTGGAAGCCTAGTAGAGACATCAACGGTTTGCACTGTGTTCATCATAAAAAAGAAGTTAACAAATGTGTTGTTTTATTACATAAGAAAGGTACATTCATATCACATCTATTTTCAACACATAACAAGTTTGTTTAATCGAAAGAATTCACAATATGTTTACTTACATGCTGATCTTTGGTGAAAAATTCTTTACTATACCGTTCTAGGGTCAAAACACCACCTATATTCACATCCGTATTTACACAATTCAATCCGATATCAACATACGTGTGTGTCATGTGCACTTCTTTGCTATGGTTTTTTCATCACTTAGTGTAACGATTTTTTATTATACAACATAATCAGATAATAACTGGGGTTCGCCAAACCTGCTGACCTCCATCTGGTTGAAAAATTCAGGATTTGAATCACTAGATTGACCGATATGTCCATCTACAGGACCCAATACTTTATCTTTATCTTCTGAAGACGACGAGTTATGGACTGATGCTTTGACTGCATGTTCTTGTGATGAGACATAATTGCCTTCTTCATCTCCAAATTCTTCCTTGTACATATCTTCAATCATGGGTTTCCATAGGCGCACTCGTGCATTGATGAACCAATTTGCAATCTAATAATAGAAACATGTATACATCAGCTTTTAAAATCTTTCTTCTATGTATCATCCCAAACAATAAAGACTTCAAACAGGAAACCAGTTTTTCCAAGTTTCGATTCTGGGTAATATAGTACTCCACTACTCCCCTGTCCCATATAAATGTTCATGTTACTATTTTTGTATATACCAAAATAAGTATCCAATCTAAACTCTAAAGTTTTACCAATCAAAAAAAATTTTACTAAAAATTAAAGGCGACATCTTATTAGTTGATAGTAACTTTTTGGAAACTGGTAGGCCAATTCCAACAAGGACACTTATTATGGGAAGGAGAGTATTTTTTTAGTAGTTAGTAGTAACAAAAACAAACTTTCAACAACAATAAAAATTTTTGGCAAAACAGAATAGCTTAAAGATATGGGAATAAAGAAGATTCCAACTTGATGATACATTATGGCAAACTAGAATTACAATACAAATACAAAATTAATGATGTAACAAGGAGATTAAAAACCAATAACTTTCGTTTGAATTTTGGACCCAAACAACATCTTCCTTGAAGATTTAGTGAATAGATAGTTGAGAAAGGTAGATCACATTTTCATGTAATTAGCTTAATGTAAACATGGTATGTCGATATATGAAAATTGTGTTTACCTGGCCACGGGTGAGACCGGTTTGTTTTGCTAGCATGATTTTCTCTGAATCTTTCGGGTAACTGTAGAACATTAACATCAAAAAACTAAATACATACAGACAAACTCGACAAACAAACAGAAAACTGGTAAAAGATAAGCAGCAAAGAATATACGGGTTAAGAAAATGCTCAAAAAGCCAAGCACGAAGAATGGAAACCGAGCCTTCTGGTAACCCTCTTTGTGGCCTCCACGTATGACGAGTCCCTCCAAGCTGATGAAAACTTCTTTGTTGTCTAAGCTGTTTTTCCACATTACGTAGACGTGGTAACACACGGTCTGATGAATCATCTTGGTCTCCCAGGCTTTTACGGGTCACCTGAATTTGGTCATTAATAGCGTCACGTAAGCACCGAAAATGGCGAGATATTGTTTGATGTGCAAGTGCTGTGTATGGTCTTGCTGCCCCACATCCAGACACCATGTCTAATCCTGCTTCAACACTTTGCAATTGCTGGCAATATTCTCTGTATTTTCTATCTACCTATATGTCATGTCCCCTTATCAGTACGCACTTTACAATGTAAATATTTAACAAATACATATTAAATATGAAAAAAAGGGTTACCTCATCTAACAACGAAAACAATTTTGTCAACTTGTTTTGCAAATCTTGTTTGTCAGAAGCCGAAAGTTCACCAGATGAACTAGTAGCAGATTCGACAGTACCAGATTGATGAATAGATTTGGAACCCTTTTCATTAGCACCATCGACACGAAGTTTGTGTAGATTGCTAAGCCTGTTCATCTTTAGCTGACTAAGTGCTTCACGAAGGTTAGCTATTTCATCGAGTAATTCTTGTGACGGTTTGAGATATTTGGAGTCAATGATTCTGCCAACAACCCCATATGAACCATCATATGCATCTGAAATTGAGCATTGACCGTTGTTCATAGTTCCATTTTTGGGAGTACCGACCAAGTTGAATGACAAATACTCGGTGTTTTCTACTTTATGCGTTTGAGAACCATGATCACTTGAATTTTGTAGATGGGAATTCAAGTAATTGTATTGAAAAGCAGGTAAATCCATGGAAGAAGAAGGTAACTGCATTCCTAGACTGAGCGACAATTCTTGATAATTCAAGTTATGTTCATCGTGGTCCTCAACTCGTGATAGAATTTGAGAATTTGGTTGCATATTACCGGATAAAAGCTCTAAGAAAGAGGTGTCGTTAGACGTTTGGTTTTGGTACATCATATCAACAGGTGGGCAAGGTGATTCTTGATATGAATCACTTGAAATATATGAATTTTGAAAGACATCTCTTTGATGATTGCTTGAACTAGTAGGATAATAAGTAGCCATCTTAATTCCTAACTATCAAACCGGTTACAAATAACCGGCAAACAATCTCTTTACGACCTGATATCTTCCCTAATTCAACAAGAAATACAAAAAAAAACTATCAAAAAGAGCAAAACACACCAAAAGAAAAAGTGTAAGAAAGCCAAAAAAACAGAACACAAAATTTCTTATTTTAGTGTCTTGCTATTCTAAACAACTATACAATAACCAGACCTAACTAAATACTAGCATAAATAAAAACACATGTCACATGGCATGATTAATAACTTCTTAAACAAAAAAAAAAAAAAAAACTTTCCATACAAATAAATTCACAAAAATTACACGATGGACATAATGGGCACGGGGATACGCTGGTTAATTCGTGTACCTCTAAGTAAAATAAATTTAAAAAAAAAATTGCACTCCCTAGATAATCTGAATAAGTACAATAATACAATTAATTTGTAGGCATCAAAAAGCAAAATAAGTACGAAATATATGAATCCATACCTCAAAGCTTAGAAGTCCACTATGTGTATGTGTGAAAGAGAGAGAAAAAACCTATGAAGTTATAATCTAGAAAAACATGAAGACAGAACCAAAGAAGCAAATGAAACAAAAATCTTCCTAAAAGGGAGACAAAAATTGAATATGAACAAGAAGAAAAATATAATGATTCTTGACAATATTATAATACAACTATTTGGATTATATACATGTATAAAAAAAAAAAAAATCTAAAATAGAAAGAAATGAACACAACCAACTATTCTTATCATTGAACAATGACCACCTCCCATAATTAAACAAAGATTAAACTTGACAATAATTGGATGACAAGCAAACAAAAACAGTATTATATAAATGATATAATAATAATAACTATACAAAAGTTGTTATAAGTAGTGCAAACACCAAATTCATAGAAAAATATATATAACAACATATAAAATAATTTAAAAAGAAAAGTAGAGAAGTAACCTTGTAAGTATAATTCTCACGTGGGGACAAAATTTGAAGATTTTATATGATTTTGGATGAGATAATGAAATGGGGTTTGGTTGAATTTGGTGGTTTGTTTGTTTAGTAAAAATGATTGCTTGAAAATATGGGAATTTATCTAAGGCTAACCACCAGTTGGTGGACCTAAACTCAATACTTACTACCATATATTATACACATACATATACATATACATATACAGACATATAAATATGTTATATATATGTTTTTTTTTAATTTTGAAACTGCAGACAGAATTTTTATTACCATTGAAAAGGTACAAAACATACCACTGCCTTAACCAAAGCAAAGGCTGAAAGGCAACGTATATTTGTATGTTACAACATATATACAGTATTTTTGTATTTTTTATATTGTGTGTGTATATATATGGTGGTGTATAAGTATTTGTTGGTGAATGAATTGTTAAAAAAAGAATGAAAGGAAAATGGAATAAAAAATGATATAAAGAAGTCAATGAAATATGTTAATAGACACACGTCTCCAACGTTTTGTATTTATTATATTTTGCCGGCAACAACTAGCATCAACATCTCTCTTCCAATTCTTTTCCACCGTTAGATTCATATGTATTTTTATCTCTAAGTATTTAATATATATTCATATTATTTATTTATTTATATATTTTCATAATTATAAAATAAATTGTCTATGATATGACACGGGAGAATTATTTAAGGGTGTATTTGGTTTGTAAATAGATTTGATAATAAAGGGAATGGGATGCTAACCCGCCAGCCCAGAGGCTAATTGTCAATGAGCGGCTACGAACACTATCTTCGCTTGGCAATTAGGCTCCTAGGCGTCCATATATGAGCCACTTATCGGAAGCCCTTCCACCCAGCTAAACAACTCCACTCTGACTTTTTTAAGGGGTTGTCCAAGGCAACTCACTATGTTAAATGGTGCAAGTTGTCTCATGTTAAACAATACTACTTCTCTCAACCTAATGAGCATGAGCCTTACAATTAATGAATGACAAATAAACTGAATATATTTTTGTTTATATATATATATATATATATATATATATTATAGGTTTTAGGTAAAATAAAACAACTATTAAAGTAAAACAATAGGTTGTTAGCGCGGTGCTTGGACACCCCGGATGTTGTTACAAGGGTCACATGTTCGAATCCCATCTCGAGCATTGTTACTAGCCAATATTCTTGGCGTGCAAGTTGAATTTACCGGGTGAGGCGGGCGAGGGGAGGGGATCGGATAGGCCCTCGGTATCCAGTCCGGATACCCATGGTCCGGCCCTTCACTATTCTAAAATAAAAAAAAGGTTTTTTCCAGTGATAATCATTGTGCATCATAAAAATCATCGTAAATCAATTTGCTTCATGAATCTCCGTGCATCAATTTAACTATAATCTAATAGTCAAGATATTATATTATTTGTTTTACTTTAATACTTGTATAACAACAAAATGAGTTATATTAATAAAAGAAACTCTAACAAGAAGTTAGAAAAAAAAATGTACAAAGTTCAAAGAACATGCATGATACAAACAAGTACTATTCTAGATATACATCAAAATAACACAATCTGTAACCATTTCGGGACTTTAACAACTAAGAATACAAAAGAGATGAAAAAACTTATCTTAAGCATATGTGGTTTGAGCTCCGCATACTGTCCAATTGGATGTCATAGTGTTCTCAATTCTCAAATGCTAACTATTGACTATTAACTCACTGTTAAAAAAATAAAAAATAAAAATTTGTGTCTCTCCATGTATCATGGTCTCAATTTCTCACTTCGTTCAAACTCGAACTCATAATTGTCTTGAATGAAAGTTGTCAATCTGTTTTATCCTTGTAAATATTTCGTGATATCCAGAGACAATCGACAAAGTCAAAATACTTGCAATAAATATGATCAAACGAGTAAGAGCAAATTCCTCATTTTCTTGATCCATAATTAAAGACACTGCGTATAAAAGGTATTGGATTGAAAATTAGTGTAAGATTGTTTTTGATTATGCGGAACATTATTTTTTATTTATTTTTGCGAGAAGAAATAGTCAAAGAAGTAGAATATATGATATTGATAACCCATTTAACATAATTGAAAATTAGTTAGATTCTTAATGTGGTTGAAATGCTACTATTATTTGCCTTCTTAGCTCTATAATTTATCATTTTCATTCTAAATTAACATACATCTGGCAGTTTATGGTGGTGTTTGATGACGTCGCGAGTGGTTGGTGGTGGGATTAGATGTTTGGTGTGGTGATGTGCTTAATCGTAAATGTTTACTAGCACGGTACCCGCGCTATGCGGCGGTGTTTGGGGCGGCGAGGGTGTGGTGGTGGGGGACGACTTTTGGTGGTAAAGGTGACGTCAAGTGGTGTAAATAATTGATGTAAAAGTAATTGATGTAAAGAGTTAATTTAGATATTTTAAAATAATAAGGATTAATAGTGTAATATATCATTAATTGGTAATTTTTATTGGGAGTTGGAAAATTCAGATTGTTGGAGTAAGGAGATGACCAAGCGCATAAAAAGTAAAATTGCATGTTCCAAATTGTGTAAACTTTCAATGGATAATTTTTAATAGGGAGTATAGAAGTATAGATAGGTGGTGAAATTTTTTTGACAAAGTGCGGTATAATTTTCTAAATACTGATAGATATATATAGTACATTAGTTCGAAAGATAGTCATCCCACCATTAAGAAAATGCGATTGAGCTTTCAAAGATTTCCTTCAAAGCATATTTGGAAAATGTAGGTTGAGCATCCCAAAATATATTTAACTTTATACATATTTTCATATTTTTATCATTAGTTTAAATGTACGAAAAAATGTATAAATTTAACATACATATTATATACGATTTTTGAGATGACATTTGAAATTGTATTTTGGATGAAATCTTTGAAGGTTTGGCATTAGTTTAGCCAACATACATCTTTTCGTACTTTCTTCAATAGTTAGTCCATCTATTCGGTCTTCATAAGAGGATTGATATGTGAGTTATGCAATGAGGGTTTTGATTTGAGCAGACTCGAGTTCAAGTTTTAGCAAACACCAAGCTTTACTATTAATTCGTTGTCATATTTATGGGAGGAGAGGTAGATAGGTTTCTCCAAATCGTAGGACTAACGAGTCTTTGCTTTGTCCTACTGGGTTGGACGAACTGATGGTAGATTTTAACCATTGACCTTTGAACGGAGTTTGGGTTATAAAGCACATAGTTGGTCGTTCAAAAATTAAAACAAAAAACATTACTTTATTTATTTTTTAAGTAAAGTTTATCAATAGTTTAACTAACTAACTAACTTATATAGAGTCGTATGCTCTTGGTTATGGTTATAAAGTTAATCCCTATATCATTAGGCTAAATAGTTATTATTATTATATTAGCTATAACCTAATCTTCTGAATATTTTTATGTGTTAAAACATGTTTATGTTGGGGCCTCCTTATCTTTAGTTTAGTTGGACCAAGTCTTAATTTGAGATTAAATATTAATGATAATGATAATGAAATAATGAATGAAAACAGTTGCCGTGGTCCAATGGGCCAATCCATAAACATAAACCCAATTCGTGTGACTTGGTTGATGACTTGGTGATAATGTGATTAATTCCTATTTAAAATTTTAAAGGATCAATTGAATCCGGTTATTTGTTCAATATAATTATAATAATAATTATTAATATTATAAATTCGGTTATTTGACATATTATGAAGTTCAAACAAGTTACATATTATGATTAATTCCTATCTGTTTTTTTGCTCCTTTTTGCTGTAATAAATCAAAACTAGCAGTAGAGGATTTTGAGCATGACTTGTGGTTACATGTACATTTTAGATTTCTGGCCACTTTGTAAACATGGTCTGTTTGGCAAGAGGATAAAGGGCTTAGGCTTTTTACATTAAACAAAAAGCACCAAGGAGCTTTAAAAAAAATCCCTATGCAATGAGCATTAAAAAAAAATATTCATCCCCAAATCAGTTAAATTACCCAAATAGCCTCATAGAATGCATGTTTTTCAAATCTGGTTCATTCACTTTCACATAAACTACAAATCTAAAAAAAGTTCATCTTGATATTTATTGACTTACATAAACTTCTAGTATTTTCACTATTTTGAGTTTTCTAATAAGTAAATATATATCTTCTTAAAGTCATTTTATCAATGGGTTTCCCTGCTCCAAAAATACCAATTAGGTGGTACTTAATGCAGTGAGATCTATGTTGAAAATGCTTTTGGTACGTCCTTAATTTGTTAGATTTCTTTTCTTATTACATATAAAATTGACGTCTTAATTTTGTTTCTTTTGAAAAACATTAAACGTGTTACCTTTCTAACGGTCAGCTAACAGAATTGTTGAGTTACTCCAACCACATAGAACATTCAGGCATCTTAATTACTCAAGTTATGAGAAAAACTCAATAAGCCGTCCATCCGTAAACACAACGACATATTAAATGTGTTTTTTAGGTTTGAAAAAGAAAATAATTGTTACATCAAATGTGTTCTTAAAGCAAAAACTAGACAATCCGACTCGGTCTAAAAGCAACAAGGTGGGGACGATCCGAGATACCTAAGAATGACATTTTCCATAGTATAGCCGGCAAAAATAGGTAGTGGCTGTGAAGAGACCGTCATGCATTTATTTATCTAATTATTCATTGTTTCCAATGATCGATTAATGTACTACGGTTACTTTTTTTTAGAACATTCAAAATATTTTATTAAGAGAAACTAGCGAGGAGATAGGGTACAAAGGAACAAAATAAAAACATAAACGAATGAAAAAACACAAAATCAAAAATTAAAGCTACACCATTTTTGTCAATCAATTTCGAGTTTTGAACCTCTATGAAATAACCACAAAAAGCTAAGTGACTTGAGTTCCTTTACCAAGTAACGCAAAGATGGTGTTTTGTTTGAGAATTTGAGATCATTTCTGGATTTCCAAATTAACTATACGTAGATGAGGATGATTAGGCTGATCAAGTTCCTCAATATACTGCAGTTACTAATCATGATTATTGAAAACAATTTGTCCAAATATACTTCACATAATATAAAGCACATTAATTATATTTCTCAAATCATTCAAATTAACCAAGTAAGTTACTTAATCTCATTTATTTTCGATTTTAAATGTATGAAAAAAAAAAGTTAAGATATAAACAGTTTTACTTTATTAAGATATAAAATATTTCTAGATTTCATGTATAAAGAAGGCCTCTCGCATAACCCCTTTGTATTTATAAGAAATGAAGATCGGACATTTGACATTTCTCTTTTAGAGGAAAAATTATTAACCAGTATTTATGTTAAAACTTAAGAGAAATGCTTGAGTGACAGACAAATATTAACAAAAAAGTTTATAAACATATGTGGACCAATGAAATAAGAAGAGAAAATGAATAAAGAGAAAAAAAAAAAATAACTCCATTGATGGTTTATGATTTATAAATGCCACATATGCTTGTAAACTTTGTTAGTACAAATTTTTTTTTCCTTTCACTCTAACATTACTCAAAACTCAAAAATTTAAAAATGTTTTACAACCCTTTGTGATAAAAATATATAGTCAACGCCTTGTGATAAAGAGTAAAGTTTGGTCAATTTGATGTTTGAGATTTTGGTTTGGTCCTTTTGTTTTTGTTTTTTCTAATAAAAGTTTATAACAATTTTACCTGATTTAATATTTTAGCTTTAACTCAAATTGATGTTGTTATGTATTTTTATTATCTAATATATACAATTGATATTTGTATTAAAAAATAAAAATTTCAAAAAACCAAAACCAATTGTTTTTTTTTTTTTTTAAGTTAATTATAGAAATCGTCTCTGTCGTGGTACCTAGCTTGCAGGTTTCATCCCTAACTTTCAAAAACTATAGTTTTAGTCCAAAAAACTTTGCTCCGTCAACAGTTTTAGTCCTGGCCATAAACGTCCGTTTAAAATCAGGTCACGTGATGGGTAATCTCGTAAATTGGCTTAATAATACCCAGAGTTAATTACAGAAATCGTCCCTGTTGTGGGCAGTCACTTATAACTTTCATCCCTAACTTTCAAAAAATTACAGTTTTGGTCCAAAATTCAAAATAAAATTAAACACAAAATCATTTGGATTTCTAATGCATAACATATATCACAGATACAATTCCAAATCCAAAATCAAACATAAATTTAATCCAAAATATAATGAAACTCCAAATCTCATTACTTTCATATCAATACATGATCTGTATACAAACATAATATATAATTATATATATTAGATCTATTCTTTATATACAATTAACTCACAAACAAAAAAATCTTATAAAAATCTCACCATCTTTATTATTCTTAGCTTTTCCTCTATTTTTTTAAGTTCTCAAAACAAAAATAAAACTAAGTAAAAAAAAATATATCAATTACTTAAAACCCATAAATACTTAAATCCAAGAGAGTCTGAATCTCTAGTTTTCAAAAAAAGAGTAAGGTGTTAGTTAAGATTGTTTGTGAATTTATATCAGATAGAAATAGAAGAAGTTGGATAATTAGGATTTTTTTTTGGTGTGTAAATGTTTATTTTCATAGAGACTGAGGATAAAAATTTTGGACTAAAATTGTAATTTTTTTGAAAGTTAGGGATGAAAGTTGCAAGTAACCGTTTACAACAGGGACGATTTTTGTAATTAACTCTGGGTATTATTAAATCAATTTACGAGATTACCCATCACGTGTGAATCACGTGACTTGGTTTTAAACGGACGTTTATGGTCAGGACTAAAACTGTTGACGGAGCAAAGTTTTTTGGACTAAAACTGTAATTTTTGAAAGTTAAGGATGAAACCTGCAAACTGGGTACCACGACAAGGATGATTTCTGTAATTAACTCTTTTTTTTTTTTTTCGATCTTTTCTATTTTGTGTTTTTTTTTTTTTTTCTGAATTTGGTTTTTGATCACCCAATATTTAGCTTCTTTTTTTTTTTCTCTCAATAAAGAAAGGAAAATGGTTGATTCATTGCATGATTCTAAGTCAAGTCAATTTGATTTATTATTGGCTAACCATACCCATTTGTCCCTGTGAAAAATATTCAAAGATAGGCTTAGAATTGTTTGTATATTCTTGGATGGATATATATGACATTCACTTCAAATACTCAGGAATATTTGAACTCGCTCAACACTCCTCCTTTACCAATTGCATCATATTCATTTTGTCCCAAAATTATATTCTCTTAAAAATTTAAGGTACTGCTACTACTCTTTTAACTCATTATCTTGATTTATTGTTACTTAAAGATTTTTTTTTTTTATGATTTATTATGTGCTTCGTTTATGTTGTTTTAGCTAGTGATTTTTTTGTGGGGTTTTGATCATAATAATTAAGAACTGTTCTTGATACTTTTCTTGAATTGGATTGGACTGAGGATCAACACAAGTTGCCAGCTTTTTGGTTTTAAAGAAACTAGCTATCTGTATTTGGGTATCCACTCGACCCATGTTTGTGACCCGACAAGTGAGCTCCGGGTTCCATAGACACCACACATAAATCTATAGAGTCGGGCTCAACGATTCTGGATTATTAGGGTCGGGCGTGCGGCCCCAAGAACAGGATTTGAACATGGGAACTTTATTAGATTCAAGAGTGCTAGTATTTATAAACTAAATTAGTATAAAACATTAACAAGTTCAAATATGTTAGCCTTAAAATAGCAATAAAATGTATCCATCCTATATATGAAAGTAGTACTCATGACTTAAAGAGTAAATAGAGTATTAAGTAGGATTGAATGCCTTTTAGGAGTTTAACAATGTTAATGCCTTGTCGATTTTGCATGTTACTTGTCTTTTATGTTTAAGACCAGACTACATATGGACTTGTTTAGAAATTTTCCTTTATTTTCTTAACTTCACTTTGCTGGATTATCAGTTTTATTTCGTGTGAAATCATAAGTAAACAACATTGATTAAGATAAAATGTTAAATTTGTTGAACGAATTACTTTGTAACATTAATGTTTGATCTTGTGTACACTGTACAAGTGAAATAGGCTAACTTCTTTTCTGGAACTATCATGCAGTAACCTCAGAGAAACATGGAATTGAACATTGGAATTGCAGAGGATGTCACCGACGTAAATCCATACCATGACAATCTTGAACACATTAGTTTTCATTTTAAGCTGAATTACTTAATCTTTTTTCTTATTTCCATCATAATTTGCAGTTGATAGGAAATACTCCTATGGTTTATCTTAAAAAGATCACAGATGGCTGTGTTGCTCAAATTGCTGCCAAATTAGAGATTATGGAACCCTGTTCCAGCGTAAAAGACAGGTGAATTTCCTAGCTATTTGTTGCTTATTAAATTTTCAGCGTGTTTGTTATATGTGTTTTTTTTTCTTTCTGAATTTGTATAAATAGGATTGCATTAAGTATGATTATAGATGCTGAAGAAAAGGGTTTAATTACCCCTGGGAAGGTTAGACAGTTGTCTTTATCCAAGTATACTCATTCTTATTTGTTAATCTAGATTCTTGATGCAAATTGTTAGTCAATGTTTTAATGTTATGTTACAGACGGTGCTTGTTGAGGCTACTAGTGGCAATACTGGTATCGGGTTAGCTTTCGTTGCAGCAAGTAGAGGTTACAAACTCATCATAGTTATGCCACATACATATAGCATGGAGAGAAGGATTGTTATGAGAGCTTTTGGAGCAGAGTTGCGCATCTTTGACGCATCCAAGGGAATTGAGGCAATACTCCAAAAATGCAACGAAATAGTAGAGAACACACCCAATAGTTATTTCCTCAAGCAATTTGAAAATCCCGCCAACCCAAAGGTACTTATATATTCTAATACTTTTCATGTTATTTACAATGAAAAGATAAAAAGGTTTTATGAATATTATTAATCATTGTTGTTGACTTTGTAGATTCACTATGAAACAACCGGACCAGAGATATGGAACGGGTCTAAAGGGAAAATTGATGCTTTCGTTTCTGGGATAGGGACAGGGGGAACCGTGACTGGTGTGGGGAGGTTTCTTAAGGAGAAAAATGTGAACATAAAGGTAATCGTGTTTTTGATGTTAAAGCTTTTTTTTTTAGCTTCCTTAAGGTTTGGCATAATTTGAATTTAGGTATACGGTGTAGAACCAGCTGAGAGCGCTGTTTTAAATGGAGGAAACGCCGGTAGATAATTCGATTACACTTTCACAAAGTTTGTATGTTAAGTTTCATTAAGTTTTATGTGGAAATTTCCTTAAGATTCCGATCATTTGTTTCCTTTCTTTCTCTGCTTTTGATGATGAAGGATGTCATAAGATCCAAGGAATTGGTGCGGGTGTTATTCCTGATGTTTTGGATGTCAGCATTCTAGATGAAGTTATTATGGTGAGAATCAAGTTGCAATCCCTTTTGAATGAGTTGTGACAATTGATCTTAAACATTATCATATACCTCAGATATCTAGTGAAGAAGCCACTGAAACTGCTAAGCTTCTTGCACTGAAAGAAGGTTTGCTGGTATGTTCATTCAGAATGTTAGAAAGCCATTTTTAAAAATATTCTAGTACATTACTTACAAACGCTAATGGATCATGTATAGGTGGGTTTTTCATCTGGAGCAGCAGCCGCAGCTGCAATAAGAATAGCAAAAAGGCCAGAATATGCAGGAAAGCTAATTGTCGTAAGAGCTATTGAATCCTTAATTTAGCATTTCCAGTTTTGTTTTTTGTTTTTTTTTTTTTAATTTTTTTAATTTTTTTTAACCATAACTTCGGATATATTTACTTGATACTGAATTGATAACACCGAATCATTGTAGTAATTACTTCATTGTTCACATATAATTTGATTAACACATATTTCATGGGTTAGTATTCCGTGTAACTTTGTTTCTGAAAGCAGGTGGTTTTCCCAAGCTTTGGGGAGCGGTACTTATCAACCGAGTTGTTTGATTCAGTGAGGAACGAAGTAGAGAACTTGCCGATCGAGTGATCCATTGATCACTACACAGGCGTGTGGGAGTGTGTATTGATTCAAAAGCAAACCAGACCTGAGAGGATGTAGCTCAACATACAGCAACTTGGCAGACCCAAAAAAATTATGATGGCAGTTGGTTGATGAATAAAAAGCATCTCGCTTTGTTTCAACAAATTGTAAATTTTCAACTCAATCTTGATAAACAAGTTAAACATGTATTCTGTAAGTGCAAACTATTTTTGGGATTTGTTAAGTAAACTATTCGCAATTGTTTTGCAATGGTTAAAATGTGCAAAACTGAATTTTGTGGAAAAGGCCCATCGGGATGAAAATGAAACACTGGTTGGCCGACGGATCAGAGGTTTTGCCCGGTAAAATTAATGCATTAGTTTGAATTTTTCGGTATCCATTCCCTTTTCAGTGTAAATAGGGCCATTCCTGAAACTCTAGGAAAACAAATATATAATGGTGTAGGAGTTTGGGAGCTTGCATTGGGAAATGCTTACACTTTATAAGTATTATTTAAAGTACATAAGGGATTCATAGTTGACCCATATATTCAAGTTGGGATATGCATGGTTTGGTTGTTTTGGTTTGGCATCAATTTAGCTTTTCTTAGAAGTTTGATGACAATATCACTAATGAAGGTAGGAATATTCATTCAATTAAAGAAGCTTAAATTATAAAATTAATTTTATTAACTAATTTAATATGTTTTATGTTTTCTTTTTTAAAAATCGGGTTGATCTTGTTGTTTATTTTTATCTGAACCAATAATTGATTTTTATTTTACTCCAGAGATAAAAGTTCAAATACTAATACATATTTATTAAACGAGGTTTTTTTCCGCACGATGCGCAGACTATTTAAAAAATTGTATAATAAACCATAAAATGAAACACGAAAAAAGGTAAAACTTAGCATACATACTCACAAAGTGATTGTCGCATACCGGCCTACCCTAGGGCATGAACAACTGCAATTTACTGCTTTTCACTGCGCAGTCTTTTTTTCATCTTCCTGCAGATGCTTGACATTAATATTATTTGCAAAACTTGATTTCACAAATAACAAAACCATTTTTTCTCCAAAATATGGATCCGATGGATATTTTATATACCAGTATATAAATTGTATTTAATTTAATTTGGAATGCCTTTAGAGAGGTTTGGTAACTACTGTTTTAGTTAATATATAGATATAGATATATAGTTTTTTGTTTTTGTTTTTTTTAAAGGTGTGGATCAATTGTTCGCAATAGGGATCTAGCTTACATTGTCTTAACCAGGTCCGCGCTGGAGAGTTATTCACCCTCAATAGCTAGTAGGATGAGAAACCCCCAATTAAAACTCTGTCTTCTCTGCAGGATTCAAACATGCTTCACTAGAGGACTTTATTTGTGAAATTCTTTTAAATGTCTTTCTTATGTTTTGAACTCGAGACATACAATATGTAAAAATGGTGTTAAACCATTGAGCTATAATGAAAAGCATTGTAGTTTTTTTTGTTAATTAGGCGATTTTTTAAGTGAAATCGAAACTCTACTAAAAAGTTTGATTTTTGTGAAAATCAATATCAAAACCATTTGGATTCTTTTGTTTCTTTTTGGTTGATTTTTTCATGTTTATATTGCTTTTTGATCACCCAATATTTAAATGGTGCTTTATTGCATGGCTCATGTCAATTTGATTATTATATTGGCAAAACCATAATCATTTGTCCAGGTGATAAGGTCAGGCTTGTTTCAAGATTTTAGGATGGACAATCACTTCAATTTTCAAGTACACCCAGTAACATTTTAACTAACTTAACATCCCTCTGCCAGTTAAATCATATTCATCTTTGTCCAAAATTTATATTCACCAAAAAATTTAAGGTACTACTACTACTCTTTCAACTCATTTTCTTGATTTATTGTCACTTCACGATTTCTTATATTTTTATGATGATTTATGTGCTTCTTTTGTGTTATTTAGCTACTGATTTTGTGTTTAAACAAACTACCTAGCTTTCCTTATTTGGGTATCCACCCGAGTCACATTTTGTGGCCCTACATGTGAGCTCCGGGTTCCATAGACCACTAGGCATAATCCATGGAGTCAGGCTCAACGATTATGGATTATTAGGCTCGCGCGTGCAGCCCTAAAAACAGGATATGAACACCATTAAGGCTAGCTAGCTAGCTCTTTCCTTTGGGTCTAACATACAGCTTTCAGATTCAAGATTGCTAGTATTTTATGTATGTTAAGACCAGGCTATATAGATGGACTCGTTTACAAATTTTCCTTTATTTCCTTAAATTTACTTTGCTGGTCGTTTTATATCATGTGACATCATTGATGAAAACAAATTGAGAACGATAAAATGTTAAATTAGTTGAACGGATTAATTTTCACCTTTTACATTTAATCTTGTGTACAAGTGAAGTAGGCTAACTTCTTCTCTGGAACTATCATTTTTCATTTAGTAACCTTAAAGGAACATGGAATCGAACATTGGAATTGCAGAGGATGTTACCGACGTAAGTCCATTTCTTGACAATCTTGAACACATTTAGCTTTCAATTTAAGTCGAATTACTCAAATCTTTTTCTTATTTCTATCATAATTTGCAGTTGATAGGAAATACTCCTATGGTTTATCTTAAAAAGATTGTAGATGGCTGTGTTGCTCAAATTGCAGCCAAACTAGAGAATATGCAACCCGGCTCCAGTGTAAAAGACAGGTGAATTCCTTGCTTTTTGTTGCTTATCAAGTTTTCAGCATGTTTATTATATGTGGTTTTAATTTCTATCTAAATTTGAATAAATAGGATTGCATTAAGTATGATTAAAGATGCTGAAGAGAAGGGTTTGATTACCCCTGGCAAGGTTAGACAATTGTCTGTATAAACGTATGCTCATCCTTATTTGTTAATCTTGATGCATATATCCAGTCATGTTTTGATGTTATAATACAGTCGGTACTTGTTGAAATTACTAGTGGCAATACTGGTATCGGGTTAGCTTTTGTTGCAGCGAATAGAGGTTACAAACTCATCTTAGTTATGCCACATACATATAGCATGGAGAGAAGGATTATTATGCGAGCTTTTGGAGCAGAGTTGCGCATTGTTGATGCATCCAAGGGATTTCAGTCAATACTCCAAAAAATCAACGAAATAGTAGAGAACACACCCAACAGTTATTTCCTCAAGCAATTTGAAAATCCTGCCAACCCAAACGTACTTTTATGTTTTTTATGTTATTTATAGCGAAAAGATATAATATATTTTAAGAATGTTCATGTTGTTGACTTTGTAGATTCACTATGAAACAACCGGACCAGAGATATGGAATGGGTCTAAAGGGAAAATTGATGCTTTCGTTTCTGGGATTGGGACAGGGGGAACCGTGACTGGTGTAGGGAGGTTCCTTAAGGAGAAAAATGTGAACATAAAGGTATACGGTGTAGAACCAGCTGAGAGTGCTGTTATAAATGGAGGAAACGCTGGTATATAACCCGGTTACACTTTCACATAGTTCATATGCTAAGTTTCATTAAACTTTTTGTGGAAATTTCCTTAGAACTTCGATTATTTGTTTACTTTCCTTTCAATCTTTTTAATGATGAAGGATGTCATAAGATCCAAGGAATTGGTCCTGGTGTTATTTTTGATGTTTTAGATGTCAGCATTCTAGATGAAGTTATTATGGTGAGAATCAAGTTGCAATTCCTTTTAAATGAGTTGTAACAGTTGATCATAACCGTTATCATATATACTTCAGATATCTAGTGAAGAAGCAATTGAAACTGCTAAGCTTCTTGCACTGAAAGAAGGTTTGCTGGTATGTTTTGAGTTCATCCAGAATGTTAGAAAGTCATTTCTCCAAAGTTTCAAGTAAAATAGTTACAAACGCTAACGGGTCATTTATAGGTGGGTATTTCATCTGGAGCAGCAGCTGCTGCTGCAATACGAATAGCTAAAAGGCCAGAATATGCAGGAAAGCTCATTGTTGTAAGATTTATTCAATCCTTAACTTACCATTTCCAGATTGTTTTACATACATAGTAATTAACTTCAGTGTTCATATTTAGTTCCATTAACACATATTTTATAGGTTGGTATCGCGTGTAGTGTAATTTTGTTTCTGAAAACAGGTTGTTTTTCCAAGCTTTGGGGAGCGGTACTTATCAACTGAGTTATTTGAATCAGTGAGGAATGAAGTAGAGAACTTGCCAATTGAGTGATTCATTGATCACTACACGGGCTTGTGGTAGTGTGCATCAATTCAAAAGCAAACCAGACTTGAGAGGATATAGCTCAACAGTCAACATTCAGCAATTTGGCAGACCCAAAAAATTGACGGCCTTCTGTTCAAAAGTATATAGCATCTCACTTTATTTTAACAGATTGTTAAATTTTACCTAAATCTGATAAACAGATTAAATATGTATTCTATATGTGCAAACAATTTTTTAGACAGATTAAAATGGTTAAAATGTGCAAAATTGAATGTAGTTAAAAGGGGCCATCCGGATCAGAATGGAACACTTGTTGGCCAATGCTGGCTCATCTTACGGATCAGGTTTTTTGGTCGATAGTTTTAATGCAATAATTTGAGTTTTTCAGCACCCATTCCCTTTTCAGTGTAAATCGCGCCATTCCAAATTTCAAGGTAAACAAAGACAAAAGGGTGTAGAAGTTTGTGACCTTGCATTAGAAAATGCTTACCACTTTACAAGTACATAAGGGATTCATTGTTGACCCATAGTCACACCAATCTTCACAGGAGCCACATGCTTAAGTTAGACTGTTTAATGTAAAGTTTTGTTCATCACTTTTTGGGATAGAGATGGAAAGGAAAAGGAAGGAAAAAGAACCACACCCTTTATAAATA
Organism: Erigeron canadensis; assembly: GCF_010389155.1. Taxonomy (NCBI): domain Eukaryota; kingdom Viridiplantae; phylum Streptophyta; class Magnoliopsida; order Asterales; family Asteraceae; genus Erigeron; species Erigeron canadensis. The sequence continues at coordinate 40,158,248 of NC_057762.1, forward strand.
AAAGAGAGGGACTTTGTTTTACAGACTTTGACCCATAACTCTATACTTTATCGTCATGGAACCACCATCTTGTCTCCTTGGGAGATCTTCCATTTCTACAGTTCTTCACATAGCGTTCATCATCGGCCGGACGTTGCTGTACCACCAAAAAGTCACACATAGAAGTGTTAGTCGTAATGACACATGCCTCCACAAATAACCCGAATTCAAATTCAAATTATTTTCAAGTGCCATATAAGTTGCTATTCAGCATCCAAATTAACCAGGAATCTCAACCAAGTCGGTCAACATTATTGTTTAATATCTGAAATCAGATGTATGGATGACAACAAAAAGCAATTTGATAACAAACCTTAGAAGTAGAGCTTGATAACATGGAAAGGATGCTGATGCATACAGAACTGACAGTCATGGCAGGGGACCATGAATCATACAAGATATCTGCAGCAGTAAGCAGCTAATTCATTAGCAGTTTCTAGTAAACATGCAGTCCAACTATACAAAACATTTTAAGCATGAACAAAAACCCCAAAGAAAAAAGGTAACTGTAAAATTCAGGATTTGATCATCTGTCATGACAAATTTTAGTTCTGAAAGTATGATTTGATTCAACAAACAACCTAAGAAAGCTTTACCTATGCAAAGATCATGTCTTTAAATTCTTATAATTGCAATAAAGGAGATATGACCCATGAAGTTTATTTACTTTTCTAATAGTGTGGACTGATATGCACATTGCAATTATATGTGGCAGCAGGACTCCAAAGATTTTATTGTTTTAATGAGCAATTAATCATAAAAATCATCTACAAATCATAAACTAATTACTTTGTTTAACTGATTTGACTTTAACTAATTATATATACACGCAAACATATACCCACACATTTACCCATATAAACTCACTCCTACAAAAGTTCAGTTTAGAGTCCTACAATACTTGCACCCGTACATGCATCCGCATGCCTATACATGGTGGATACACGACTATATGAATTTAAACAATTCCAATATGCACCATTAGACCTAGCAAATGATTACTCTGGCTAACCATTAACCAACTATACGAATGGTACATTTACCTGTGGCTCCTTTTTTTTTTTTGAACGGCAAATTTACCTGTAGCTCTTAATTTGCATAACAATAAATAAACTAGCGACAAGTTGGGAAAAGCTCACGAACACCCTCCCCAGAATAGTTAACTGACTTAAATGCTTTATGCATGTTTACACAATAATCTTTCTATAAACTGAATGTTCAAATTCTACAACCATTAACTGCAACAAACAAATACGACCATCAACCAAAGAAATCTTTCAACATGCATAACTTCAGTTACAGAACCTCTAAATCTCTGAGACTCTTCTGCACAAATACATATTGGAATAAATTTGTAGTTAAGACTCACTAAACCAGTTGAAATACTTTCTTAAGTCATTTTTCCATAATCTCCTCATATAAAATATCCAGTAATAAGCAGTCAAGGGGCAAGGTATTACATGTTGTAACATTTAAAAGCCGGCTCTATACACAGAAAGGACTATAAATAAGGGTTGACAGTTAATTATCTTGATTAAGAATCGAATTTCGGATTTATAGTGATTAGACCAACTAAGGAGGGAGGGAAAGACAGAGAGACTTTACATGACTAAAGATGAGAAATAAACAATAATGTAGCCTAAAGACTATTTAGCTGCAAGATATTAACAGTTCATTCAGGAAATCAGAACAATAACAGTAAAACTAAGGCATTGCACCTCTTTAGCCACAAAACTGCCTAAGAAGTATTATATGTGGATTCACATGTTATATAGAGTATGCAACCTTAAATCCGTCAGGGTCATAACTCATCAACTACTCAATCTAACATTAACTGCTAGACAAAAGATTTCGGAAACTGATGAAGTAAACAGTATAAAACATAAACAACTGCTCACAAATTAAAGGTTAAGAGTCAAACCTAAACAAATATGACCATTGCTATAAATGTGTGGATGAAGTGGAGCTGGAGGAACAAAGATAACCTGCCCAAAAAAGTAGAACAAAAAGAAGATCGATATCAAGGTTATTACAAAAGAAAATGCTCACAGTTAACAATAAAGTTTGAAAAAGAAAAGCTAAGAATGGTTGAATACACTCCTAAACATTTGCAAGAGTCAAACAGATTAACGTCATAATTGAAACAAATCACATAGTTCGGACCAATTAATATTGGCATCTTTTATTTCCATAATACTAATTCCGGTATAACTATACTATATGAAGTATAATGACCAGTTGGGTCATCCGGTTCTCTTCTTCTTTCTCTAGTTACTTATATAGTTATATCCATAAACACTTTACCATTTTTAAAATATTAGTTTTCTCTGTGCTTTTCTGGCCATTCTAGTGTTGCGCCAAAAGAAGCAGACATAACAACATACATTGCTAATACATCAAACCCTAATAAAGAGCTACTGGTACACACATATAATATGACTATAAACATATAAAACTATGGACTAAAGTCAAAAAGAAATGAAAACGCTTATGAGGTACATCATGAAACTCTCAAAGTGAGTTGATATGGATTACAAATTTACAATAGTCCATTCATAGACGAAAGAATTATATATTTTCATTGCTTAAAAGATGGGCAAAATTAAATAAATAGTAACCAAGTTCCATCTAAATCACTCAAAGTTCTCAAGAGATTTAATAAAACAAGTCTCAAATTTTGCTTCGATTGTGATATTGCTCCTGCAACTTGTATTAGTGTTTACATATGATGAAGTGACGTACCAGTTGCATATATTTGATAAATGAGGACATGGCATGAATGATCAATGACATTAACTTACATATACTGCGGATTCATAATTTTTACATCCAATTTATTTTTTACCCCTTTTATTTCTTTCCCTGATCCTTAATAAACTATAAAACTGGTTGATTAACAGTCAAATTTCCAAACCATTTATTAAATATAGCCACATAGAGAGCCTAGCCTGCACAGACACGCAGAAACAAATACAAACATACGTGGCCTTAAAACTCAGAGGCCTACAACCCTAGATTTAGCAGCTCTACCCTTAAGAGTTGAGACATTTCTGCTTCAGGGATAAAGATTAAAAACCGCTTTGGAAAAGTTGAAACGATTTAAGGTGGAACAACCGTGTTACATGTTTACCAAAGAGTGACATTTACCTTAATAATAAAGAAACAATAGGTAGGTAAAACACAAAGAGTTAAACCTTATGTATAGGCAACTAGACGTTTCTTTAGACAAGTGAACTAACATAACAAAAGTCCCACTTACCCACGATTACGCTAACTGACCGCCTTTCTTCACCTAATCAATCTTCTTCCACATTTATAACACCACACACACATATTTCATTACCATTAATATGGCGTCTATTTTATCTCACTAACTCCGAAATTAACTAACTAGATACCAAATAAAGAAACACATGTAGCAAATTCATCTAAACAAAATAACGAAAAATACGAGAGTAGTTTACCTGTGGGGCTTCCATAGGGTAATGTTCAGGAAAATCAACTTGCAGTTGAAATACTTCATTTGCATATAAAGTCCCCGGTGCACCGTTCACTTCAATTACCCATCTTTATTTATTGTTATACATATTTTACATAAACAAATCAATCAAAATAAAACATTAATTATCATACAGTAATAATGACTACATCATCTAACTAATTAATTGATTATTAATAGATATGTATATACCTTTGTAAATTATCAGTGACTTTATGTTTAAATCCAGTAGGTGGATTAACTTGCCATTCCATTAACTCTTTTTGTAGACGATTCGTTGCGATCTTGCTTAGCGTCTACAATAATCATTATGGGATAAGTAAAGATCATAACCACTAACTGTTAATTCGCTACCAAATCTTAGTAATAAATAATATGCGTTCAAATGATTCAAATCAGGGACTCTTATATATATATATAGATACAGATTACTGTTATATTATATATATATGTACACAAATATATATATATATAAGGAGAAAAAAATAGAAAACCTTGCGAGAAGAAGCAGAGGGGCTCGTCATGGCTGGCTTCTAGAGAAAGAGAAAGCGAAGGGGTGAGTGTGTGGGTGTGTCTGTTTTTGTGTCGAGAGATATAATTATGGTTTTTTGGATTTATTACTTGTGACGCAATTTTAGTACATCTAAGTTGGAGAAATTGTAAGTTTTACCCCAAGTTTTATAATTTATCGCTTATAAATAGATTTTAGTTGGATTCACATGTATTAAAAAAAAAATAATGTTGATAACATATTTTAATTGGTAATTCATTTTTAATGATTTTTTTGTTATGATATTTATTATATGGTCAATCGGGTAAGACGACCCAAATGTTCTTTGTACTGGTTGAAACCGACTAAGGGGTAGAGTGGAGAAAGATTGGACCTCATCGGGCAATGCAATGAGTGAACTAAAAAGACTAGCTTTCAGAGTTAGATAAAAAATTAGTTGTATCTATAAAGTGTTCAATCTTAATTGAATATTAATTCGAATCTGATAATTTTTAGAACATTTAAGATATATAGGTTCAATTTTAAATAAGTCATATATAGAGATTTTTTGCACGGAGTAGTCAAGTTTTATGGAAATAAGTCATATTTTAGATAATTTTTAAATAGAAAACATTACGTCCAAGTAAATTATTTAATGATATGAACTTTTTATAAGCCTTATTTCTTAAAGAAATGGTGGTGCATTTTTAATGTCATTTATCGTTACTAATAACACTGTAATATCTATGTAAATTTTTTTGGTGTGATTTTATTGATGTTTTGCTATGTGACAAGTTTTTTTTGATTTAGCATGCTTGGCTAACTGGCACCCTGGCGGGACTACACCTAAACAAGGGGTAGTTTGGGATATGGGTCCGTTAAGTTTTAGTAGTATAATTTTTATGAAAAATGATATATTTTTTATTGGTGCTACTAGTCAAATATTAATATTAAACTTTCAAAAGATTTTCATATCAATATAACTTATAAAGATGTATTTCTGTTAATAAATATGAAAACAATACTTCAAAAGTGTCAAAAACACTTAAAAATCCACCAAAAGTAGACAACAGTCCTTAATAGAGTGTTAAAAATTATAACAGTCTAAACGTTATCGTTATTTTGACACAATACGAGGCTAATAAAAAATTTTGTGTTACAGATCACATTCGATCCTGATTCCGCCAGTAGGCATTGACCTTGGCTACACCAAAACACTCATAGTTTTGGATGCAAAAGATTCAAAACGACCTTAATTTTTGTTGGTCAAGATTGGAGCTCCAATTAGATACGATATTTTGAGTTTTTTTATGTAGGGTGTTGGAAGATCGAAATTAACTTGATTAGCTTGACAACATGTAAAAAGTTATATTGGACAACCAAAATCAATTTTCAATCTTCTACTATATATGTGGAATATATTGGAGAAATGATTTTGTTAAACTTTGGGAGTGTTTTGTGAACCACTCTTTACTTTGGGGTTCTTTATGCAAATGTGAGTTTTGTTAAAAGTCTGACTCGTGATTGATTGGGAGAGTGTGTCTAGTGAGTCAAAAAGTGTTTAGTGATCGGACGGACAAAATTGCTCAAGATGAGAACAGACTGCGTGGATTCTACGGTTTTGCTTAAGCATGATTTGCCATGTGTGATTGTAGTGAATAAAGATGTGTTCAGTTTTTGGCCCTCTTCTTATTCCAGAAGAATCTGGTTGTTATGCCCATTATATATATCAAAAAGCAGCTTCCGAACGTACATGATGGATTGAAACACTTTATTTATTAAAAAGACAAATAAATGATTCATTAACTTAATTTATTAAATTCTTTAAACCCCCTCCCCCACTTACCGCATTTTTTTTACTCTTTTTATCGGATGTCCTAATAACACAGTTTATCTATCACTGGGTAGTGACGAGACTGTATATGTCCCACCTCTTCTACACGACTACACCCCATATACAAAGATTGGGTCTTTGTTGTTGTTGGTTTTGCTTCCATAATGACGTGTGATCAACAAATTATAAAAGAATTAACAAGTAAAAAACTTTTATTGACAATTAAAGGATTCTTGATCCTTTTTAACAGCTAACAATTCCAAAATTACGAAGTCTGGAACTAAGCTGGGATGAGTCGCCGCATGTAGCACCAACGCAATTGGGACTCAGATCCATCCAATGATTAACTTAGATACCCTATTACTGTATCTGTGAGTAATTAGCAATGGATTAACTTGATTGATATGTCTGTTTGTGTTATAGATATGTTACATAATTCCCAAAATAGAATTGTAATGTTTATATTCATACCTGTGTCCTGTGATATAACTTTAGAGTTGAAATTAAATGTTTATAATACATTTTAGCGAAACACAATTAGAGCATTAGTAATGGTAGTGTTACCACACCAAGGTGATAGTGTCACATCATCACTCTACCACAACCATACAACTTCCATAACAATAACCCAAAAAATTATACCCCATAATATTAGAATAACCAATAAAAAACAAATGAAAACAATAAAAAATTAACCACACCACCCAACTCTTCCCAAGGTGGACACACCCACCTTGAGGCGTCCACATCACAATCACACCAACTCTTGTAATGGACCACCTTGATGACACCAAGATGGAAGCCTTCCACCTAATCCACACAAACACCATTACAAACACTATGTAATTTTTATGGGTATGCAAAATTGCAAAGTATCATTTTTCATGTTCACGTGTTTTTGTTTGTACAATCGTACTAGCTTAAGGTTTCTCTTCGATATTGTAAATTTAAAGGGTTGTTTGATTATAATTTTTCAAGGTAATTTAATGGAAAAGAATTTGGAGTTCTTTATGTTTAAATAACATGACAAGTCAGAAAACTCCGAATTTTTTTATATCAAATTCTCTCAAAATTTTTGAACAGAACAATCCTACTAATTTCAGTATGTCATGTTCGCATAAATGTAACTTCTAACATCAAACATGTAGAGAATTTAAGTATGGCTCAATAGGTGCGCTAATTTTATTTTGCAGAAGGGTTCGTTTTATTTATATAAATTATATTGGGATGGGATTAGCGCTCTGGATTAATTCACACATGATGGAAGACATTTTATAAATCCTTAAAATTCTTCAGCCATGCGGAAGGAGTTTAAGGATGCCACTATGCCATGGCAAACAAGAAGTCATGTTTCTTCAACTTTGATAGTCTGGGGAAGTTTTCTAATTTATAGCATACCAATTTTGAACCATCTTCGATTAATCGTTATGAGGTTCAGGTTATATTAAAGGTCACAACTCACAAAGGTCTAGTTTTGTCAAAGACATAAGAAAATTATATTCCAATTTGACCAGATCACCAAATGTCCAAGTGAGATATGTCACCCAGCAGAATTGTAGTGTCAAGTGTCAACATGCCTTTCTTAAGATTTGGTATTGTAGATACTAGATAGATTTGGAGTTAGACGGACAAGTTGTTTCATATGATACAAAATAAAATAATCTTTGTTTTGTGAAAAGGATTTAACAAAGATCATGGCTGATTTTGTTCTATTTCCTTTCCTGATTATGTTCAAGATAGATCAAACTAGTTAATCGAAATACTCTAAATAAAGTAGATGATCACAAACCAGCCACTTATAAGGCAACAATAATCAAACTTAACACCAAACCAACAATTTTTAGAATACAGCAACTTCAATTTATGCATAAATAAGAGCACAAGTTATAAACCACAATTACACAACCAGGTTCAAGGTCTAAAAGGTTTTACCACAAAGTACATCATCCGATAATAGAGAAATAAGTTTGCTGGTAATATGCCTGCATACTAGTAGAGTACTCAAGGTTAAGTTAAGCAGATACAGAAGCAGTTCCAGTAACAGTTTCAGCACCAGCAGAATGCTTTGTGATGAGGGCCAGGAGTTCCTCTTTCTTAGCACCTATAACTTTATCCACTATTTTCCCCTCCTTAAAGAACAAGAATGTTGGCATTGCCTCAATGTCATACTCTTCAGCAATTTCCTGCAAGCAACATGAAATTAGTTTGGTTATTTCTATGTTATACTTCAAACTAACCTCGATGACAAACTGAATATGAAAATCATTGGAGGACTAATTTTTTTACCTTGACCTCGTCCACATCCACCTTTAGGAAGGTAACATTGGGGAACTTCTTAGCATATTCAGCCAAAACTGGTGCAATAACACGGCAAGGGCCACACCATGAGGCAGTGAAATCAACAACAGCCTGTACGTCAACAAGCAAAGCACGTTTACAATGCTGGATCATGCCTTAGTAATATAACAAGAACAAACTACACCATTGACCATTCTTCCTAAACAAGCACATCTTATTGTTGCTTGGACATATTACACTTTGACATGATCACTATACATTAGCATTTATTCTAGCTTTTTTTAAATATAATATAGTCAATAAATCAGTGAAGCAATTTATATGCATCCCCCCGTGCACGCACAGATTCATATATAAACTCCCACTACTTAATGCCACTCCCTCAAAGTTAAAACCTTGAAACTTTGCAGATAGACATAAGGATCTCGCAACCACAAACAACCACAACAGAAAACATTGTACCAAACTTTATAGGGGTAAAGCACTGGATGGTTATTGTATTTTACAGGAAAATCCAATTCAATCATGCTACTTTTATAACTTCTATTATTAAGCTACTTGTATTGATTAAACCCTTAATTGTAATACGTACCGGCCGGTATTATCCGGAATACCGGGTGGTACCCCGATAAAACTATCCCGGTATTTTGTCCGATATTTTCACTATTCAATACCAGCCGGTATTTCCGATATTTTTCGGTATTACCGGGATGGTAATGCCGGTATTTTGATTTTTTTTTTTTGATACTTTAATGTTATGTTTTGTTATTTGTAAACTTTAAAACTTATATTTTGTTATGAAATACCTATTTGATATTATTTTTGAGTGGATTGTACTTGTATTTTGACTATTTTCGTTAAATTGTAACAAGTTTTGTAGGATGTTTATAAAAATAAAAATACAAAAATTAAATTACTGTCCCGGTACGTACCGGCCGGTATAAGTGGTACCTGTACCGGGTACCTGACCGGTACGACCAAAATACCGGTATTTAAAACATTGATTGTAACTATATATATATTCATAAAAACTTGCATTTTGTATGCCTCTAACTATATTTATTTTGTTTACCTCAACTAACGGTTCAAAGTACTTGAGGTTACCATACATTACTAAAAAAGTTCAAATTAATCATTCAGTTTAATACCTTTTTTCGCAGGTTATGGGTCCCAATGTCTATGACGGTGTAAGGGGAGGTTGAAATGTAGACAATCTTACCCCTACCAAGTAGAGAGGCTTGTAGGTTCTACCTATGTTGCTAGGGGTGAGGAATCCTTGACCTCTTGGTGTATAACACAATATTACAAGTAGCTTAATAATATTCTTAAAATAAAATGAAAAAATAGGTAGATCGACTCAATCGGACTATCGGAGTAAAATACAATGACCTTCCTCAGTAGTCTAAAACTACAAAAGCTAGCATCTTAACATAGATTAAGGTTTTCCCGAGGTTATTTGTTGATTTTTATGTGCATATATATATTTAATTATTTATACATAAAATGGTTATATAACATGATGATAATAATAATAATGATAATAATAATTTTAATGATTACTCACAAGTAATTACAAATAGTTATATTTTAATTCTATAAACAGATCTCATATTTTCATAACTATATTTAAAAAAAAAAACCTAAAGAAATAAAGAAGAAGGTTTAAAGAGGGGGTTATACCAATTTCTTAATCTCAACATGCTTCTGAAATTGATCCTTCCACTGATCAACATTGTGGCATCCAATCACTACTCCTTCTTCTGCCATTTTCTTCCCCAAATTTATTATTATTCCTAATTTCAATTTACTTTTTTTCTGAGCTTGCAAATACGAATATTTTAGCTTTTTTGTTGTTGTTGTTGTTGTTGTGTGTAAAAGATTGTGAAGCCCAACCCTCTGTTTATATAGGGATAGGCACGGGGACACGTTTCCTTCTCTCAAAGGTGGATAAATTTACTAAATTACCCCTGTATCGGTTTCTGGATGAAAAAAAAACACGAATATTTTGGTGGTCATGTCATATGTCACATTGTCATGTGTGAATATTTTAAAGAAGGAACGGATATGTCTATGTTATGCGTGGAATATTATGTTTTTATTTTATTTTTATCTTTATAGATACGATTCGTTGGTGTTAGTTTTTGATTTGTATATCAAAGTCAAACTTTTTGTTTGTGTTATTTTGATTCTTTTCTTAAATTAAGTTCCAAAGAAAGAAATATCTAGAGAAAAAAAATGTTATCTTGTACGTAATTTTTTTTTAATGTCTTTGAACTTTTATTAATGCTTAAAAAAATACATTGCATTGTTATATTTGTTACTTGCAATAACCTTTTGGAGCTACTTAATATTTTCTTTATCGATTTTATTAAACTCTATATAACCTGAAGATGTTGATCGACATTGTTGTCACCACAAAGCTTACTCTATCAACATAACATTAGGTTTCATAATAAGTTTAATACTATATGGTAACAAGTAGGAGTTAATTAATAACTAAACCTTGGTAAGTTCAACAATTATAATATATACATACATACATAATAAGGTAGCAAATAATGTAAATTTGTAACATTGTAATCGTAATAAACTAATAACTTTAATTCAACTAAATGCGATTCATTATGTCGTCTAAAAGAAATTAACTAACAGATAATCAGCCATTTGAAAAGAAAAAAAAAATCCTATCCAAAACGTGTATGCTTTCGAATTCCGATTCTTGATCGATGTGAAGTGTGAACTCATTTTAAAATCCAACCGGGAGGACCATGAACATATCCATAAAATGTACCATGTTCAAATTTGACACCACTAATTTTGAATGAATAAGATATAATAAATTAAATAATTAATAACACTATATATAAACATCTTGCTACTATTACATATATAACATAAAATACATGTTCATAAGATTTGTATATATTTTTATTAAAAATTTGCAAATCATAACCAATAATGGTACTTAAAATTTATGTATCCAAAATGAGTTTGTTAGAAGGGAATTGTTAATCGTACCACAAGTATTGATATATTTACCACAAACATGCATTACTGGTTTGTACAGTATATTTTAATAGTTGTACAGTGTGGTAAAATTATCAAAAGTTATGGTACGAATATCACTTCCCTTGTTATAAAGGTACTAAATTCATAACTCCTTTTATCCACCGAGGCACCCATAACAATATTTACCTATATTATATAACTGTTTGATGTAAATATTGTTATGAATAAATAAAAAAAAAGTGTGTGTGTTTTATCATTACCCCTAGCAAATATAGATTGCACACATTTAAAATTAATGAGTTTTGTTGTCCGAAATTGAGGTCTTTTTTTATAACTAAAATTTAAAGTAAGATATGAACTACGTGTATTATGTGCCTTTTGGTATGATATATTTTTGTTAATTTGTATCATTAAGCTTATTTTAAATTGAAAATACTTTTTAAGAAAAAATCTAAAACTGAAAACAAACTATATATTAGAAACATCTCAACTGTTTGAAACCATAGATTATATCTAAATTATATTGTATAAACAAAGTGATAATGTATGGGAGTTGATTTGTTCAAGGAAAAAATTACTTTGCAAAGGAAATAAATTATCAAATGACTATAATGCCCCTAATCTCATTTTTCCTAAAATCCCTTTCACTTATAAACGTTCGACTTATAGATTCTTATAGATACATTACTTAGTCCAGAAACTAAATATTTCAATCTCATCATAACTCTTTGGAGTTTGGATACTTAGATTGTCGACCGCAGACCACGGACCAAATAATTATCTTTTATGAATGCTTTTATTTACTTCGTTATTTATGAGTGAAAATCTTGCAAACCAAATATTATTGTTTTATTAATGATTTTATCTACTTCGTTATATATACAATTGTTGATTGTTGTTTATATGTTTTTTATTTGCTAGATAGAAGGTGTAACACAGAATTTATATTCCTTTTTTTATTTTATTAAAAGTATATGTATTAGATTTGAAAAATGTTAAGATGCTATTATAATTTATTTCTTTAAGATAATTTTGTTTGTTATTTGAAAAGCTGAGTTCATTGGAGTTATCAAATTTAACATTTCAATATGAAGTTATGTTTTGTTTGTTCGAATAAATTAATAGGGTAATAATCCATCCTCCTAAATTGTTATCCTAAAAATCCTCTTAATTAATAGGATTGTGACATGTGAAAAATCAGAGGGTGAGATTAAGAAAGAGAATTAATGAATTTCATGTGTTAAAAAATAGATATATTAGGAGGATTGGTTAGGATGATTTATCATTTTCCAAATTAATATACTTTGTTTTGTTTGGAAAAGTTAGTTCAAATCATTATTGTTGTGTTATTCATTTTTTAGTTTTGATTTTTAAAGTACATTTGTACGAACTCTTGATCATCCCATAGGTATGTGTATAATAATATATTAAATGGATACTAATATATGTAGTCCTTTTGAAAAGCCATTATACAATATATTATGTACGAAAATAAAGCAAAACTCATAAGTGAAAGAAGTTTAGCAAAAATAAAAGTAAAATATTTTAAGGGTATAAAAGTCATTTAATAATATATTACTTGTACATAGCAATTTTATCCTTGAGCAAATCAACTCCCATAATCTCCCATAATGTATATATCATCATCACATTTAAAATGGAGATATCAAAAGTGATTGCATTCATAGAGATGTTGAAGAGATGTTGAAGATGAACTAAGTTAACGTAAAACAAAAACCTAAAAAGAGGAGCTTATCTATAACCCAAGGCCCATTACTTGTAGGGATATGGCATTTTGATGAGACTGGACCAAATCAGCCCAATATAAAGGAATGCAGAATGTTCGAACAAAAAAAGAAACTGGCTCATATATTACAGGTTTATTTACTCCTCGTATACTTTGAATCATATACTTGAGATAGTAACATGAGACACCAAGTACTTAGAGCAAGTATATAAGTCTATGTCCGGTTTGGTATTTGGCTGAAGCTGAATCGATTTGTTGGTTTGGTGTCAAGTCGTGTACGCTCTTAGGTGGAATTTGGTCCGTCCTTGCATGAAAGCGCGCACGTCGCTTTGTATGATGAATACCGTATCAGTTAAGAAAAATTATATTGTACTTATGATATAGAGAGGAAAATTGATGTGCCACTGATGTGACAGTGAGAATAACAATGAGGTGAAAAAATGGTTTTGATTGGGAAAGGTAGCAATGGCATACCATTTTCTTTTTCATCCACAAAACCTTTAAATTACCATAACCATTGATGGCCAAACTTAGTACGGTACAAAATAAGACTTCAAATGCATAATGTAGAAATAGCATAATACCCATTGGGTGATATAAAACTAAAGCATTTCTTGTCTAATAGCATAATAATAAAATTAATCATCACTTGGCTTTTCCTTGCTTTCTCTTTTTTAAAGTGATAAAAGTTAAAGTCGATCATCATCATCATCATCATGAATCAACAAACAAAATCTCAACTAAAAGGACACTTTTGCAAAACACACCACACTTTGCTTTCCCCTTTTCACATTAAAGAGATAGACATGGTAAACTTCCATTTTCAAAAAGGTTAGGCTCATATGTTGTTCAAGCACTTTCATTTGATTGTGATAACAAAGGCTGGACAATGGATGATTTGGCGTGGCCTATTGCTCTTGGCATGCCATGGTCCGTGGGAGATTGAATCAATGGGGGCTGCTTTTGTAGCATGAACTTCCTCTCTTCGTTCTTTCCCCACAACACGAGATACAATCCTGTTATGATTAGTACCGCTCCTATGATCCTGTATCATTCAAACACACACATTTGATTAAGTTTCTCTATTTGTTATAGAGATTAACTTTATAACTTATAATGTTAATAGAAGTTGAAACTTTTTGACATACCCTCCCAAATAGAACTCTTCGCCTAAAGCAACGGAAGCCATGAGAGCAACAACGAGTGTCTGAACAGGTTGATACAATGCGACAAAAACCGGGCCACCTTTGTCAATGCACCAAATTTGTACTGCGAATGCTATGCCTGATGCTACCACTCCCTGCATTCACATATTCAGTCCATGAACTCAATTCCTTTGGATTACGACACAAGATAATAAACACTTGCCCAAATTTAAGCTAAACCAATATACTGATCCAATACTATCAAGTTTTGTAAAATATGAATAGTCAAACTAGAAAATATAACAGCAACCTTCACAATAATTTACTACATTGGCCCAATCATATGGGCCACGCATATAGGGCTAAAAACAAAATCTATACAGTACTTATCTAAAATATATATTGATGTTAAGTTGTTAACTAATAATTACTAGTAAATTACTTTAATCAAAGTAGAAGCTCATTGGAATAACAGTTGTACACTTTTCCTAATTCTTTCTTTCTATTTCTTTAATCTAGCTAGCTAGGGTCTCTTTGTTAACACTGTTTTTGTTAGTGGGAAGCTGGTCTCAAAACAGTTTTTAGATTATATATAATTCATTCATAACATGTTTAATTATCTGATGATTAACTTATTGTTGTGTCAAAATAAATAAATAAAGATAGATCATATGTTATTCAAATAATTAGTAGCTGTACTAATTAATCCGGCCCACTTACAGCATAAAACACACTAAAAAGCTCCGAGCCAGAATGAATGAGCCAAGCGTTCAAGTCTCGTTCCATAAAAGCAGCCAACACTATAAACTGAAGTATCCCAAAGAAACACTGGTATGAAGTGAAAGAAAGCCGAGCCGGGTACTTTTTCAACACGGGTGCTTGTAACACAAGCCACCCAGACCATGACAAACAATGCCCGATCAAAAACAAGCACCCCAATGTCCAGCTTTTCACGTTGGCGTCCCCCAAAGACTGCAACACCGGCGACATCTCCCTCACTTTGTTTAGAGACGGAGACGGGCTGTAGATCGTTGGTCCTTTGTAAAGGGTGATCACTGATGCCCCTGCAATGCAGAATATGGTCCCTGCTACTTTGGATATGCCGTCTTTTCTGTCTAGTCTCACTTTCTCAATCCTGAAATATATACATCAATTAGTAAGGTCAATACAACTAATTAGAGTATAATATACTAATATGTGAAATGTGTAGGATTTACGTAATTAAATGTGTTAATCAAAAAGAATCAATTTTTGTGGCATTTTTTTTTACTAGAGATGTGATTAGTGATATGTACATAAATATATTTTCTCTAAACTGTATACGAACTAATGTAATGTGCTCTCTGTACATATATATGCATATTGTCAATTTTATACGTTAATATTTGGTGTTTTTATGGGTATATAAGATTTAAATAGGAGCTTGCCGGAGAACAGCCGCCATAAGGAATGTGATGGCGGGGACAGAGTTTTGGATGGCAGAGGCAAATGTTGGCGAAGTGTTGTCCAAACCCAACAAGTAGAAGCCTTGGTTTGCAGTAATCCTGATACATACATAACACAACATATAAAAACGAGTTAGAACTTATGAATATATATATATATATATATATATATCTAAAAGGAAGATTTGCACTGATCATGATTGCCAACTTTTGTTCACAAAAATGTAGTAAGTATTTTTTTTAGATAAAATCATACCCGACAATGGCAAGGAGGAAGAAGTGGATTAAAAGGCCAAGATTAATCGGTGGGCGATCCTTCCTGATCAAAACCAATTAAATTGCACACATTAAATTTAAGCTCATAATCTAGCTATATCGTGATTATATATATAGTTTAATACGAGTAACCAATTAAGAAATGACTGAAAACGAAAAAAGACGAACTTTTCAAGAAAGTAAGCGAATGGAAGAAGAAGGATGAAGGCAAGGATGTTGCGATAAACAGGAAAGACAATCTTGGAAATGCCCATATTAAGGGCAGCTCTAGAGACAACATGAAAACCGGCGTATCCGAATTGCAACGCTAGCATGGCTATGTGCAATTGGACCTTCTCCGGAAACCATCCTTGCATTTTTTGAGTGAAAGCGACGTGGCCTGGTTCCGCCATCAATCTATTATATTATGTCACACTAGCTAGCTTAGCTAGAGACACTCAAAGGGGAGAGTAGTGGTGAGGATAGTATGGTAAAGGGAAGATCAATGGGAAATATATATATAGCCTATATATCCCTGTTGAAACATATATATGTGGCCGGGCTGGCCCATATGCCAAGTGTTTAAACTTTTTAACCGTTCAAATAGTGAAAGTTCTAAATTAAATTTCACTATATATATGCTTGTTGTTAAACATGAAATTCAACTTCGAACAAAGTCACTTTCAGAAATAGTAAAATTAAATTAAAGTTGATAGATATTGGTACAAACCATATCTCTACAGTCTATAAGATTTTTGCTTGCGAATAACCAAGAAGACAAGAAATAGAAATGACATGTATTTGTGGGTTCCATAACTTATGCTCGTATATCCTTGTGCACACCAGATATAAGATATGTCAAATTAATGAATTTATATATATTTTTAAAATGTTACTAAAGTGTTCATATACTTTTGGCTATGGGCCTATATATGCACTATATCATGTTCATTAACTAAGAATGAAATTTCTTAATTAATGAACATGATCAACACAGTTTTATACTCATTTATCCGTTCATGTGCTATTAGTTAAGTAAAACGTACAAACATGAACAAAACAAGCATAATGGACAAGACTCCGTTCGTGTTAGCTAGTTTGGTTACTTTACATGCATGCCTAATTATGTTAGAGACATGCAACATAAAAACGAAGGTTATGGATTTAATTCTGGTGTTAAGTATAAGATAGTAGCTAGAGAAAAAGATCGGTCCATTGAATACACGATTATAGGGGATTTAACCTGATGGAAAGGCTAGAAGAAATCATAGTGCTTTTACCCTAGCTAATAATAAGAAAAATATATGATCAAAGAATGGAAAATATATAAAAGAGATCGAGTACGTACGTAATTGATATAAAGAAATAGAAAAGGACACAGAGGGAGAGTATAGTAATGAGGTGGGTGTATTGGAATTAAGGAGGGAGGGAGGCATGCGAACTAATGATGAAAAACATAGTGCACGAGGGGGGTGGGACTATGGGAGCCAATCCAGCCCAGACGATCGAGAGTTGTGCTGTTGTGGTGTGGTGGGGTTGTTCCCATGCGTCTTCCACCACCACCAGATTTCATTCTTTCGTCATGGTCAAACCAAAAGACCCGCACCATTAACCCACTACCACAATCACTTCAATTCTTTTTGGTTAACTTGTATTACTGTATTATTTGTCTCTACAATTAAATCTTGAGGTCAGGCATGTTAAGTCTTGGAATTTTCCCTCACAATATTTGCAACGATCCATGGCTAACATCTCGTTGTCTAGGGTACGTGCAAACGCTGCTTCACCATTATACGATGAAATTTCCCTGATGTCTATCACGACTGGATGTTGAACAAAAATGAAGTATTCAAAATTTTTAAAGATACTTGTGTATTACATGTATAAATTTATAAGATATATACTCTTAACTCCTAAAATAACTACACTGTCTCTTTTATATCGATAAACTACCAATACTCACCGGCCGGCACCACCTCTAACAATCGTCGCCGCTGCCACGACCATCACCGGTCGATGCCGTTGCATCATGCAAATACTCTTCTAGTTATCAAAAACTCAAATCAACTATGCTGGAGAAAACAATCAAGTTTAGTTACTGACCAAAAAGAAAGAAAAATGAGAGAATCATATGCCATGCTTTGTCTCCCAAATTAATTACAAGTAAGGAGTGTGATTAAACACTGGTAACTTTATTCTCCCCCTTTTTCCAAAAAGCGTGTTTATACAGAGGTAAATTGGTATTGGTATCTGTTCAAAATTTCAATATTCTTGTTGTAAAACGGATGTAATTTTTTCTTAAATTTATTAATGTAAATCGGTTTGATAAATTTTGTATCGCATTTTGTTTCTCATATATACTACCGTAACTTAATTACTGAAATAATGTGTTATTCGTTACGTACCCATAAGGCTATAACCTATATATCAGTATACATTTTAGTAAGGGATAATTACCTAAATAGACTAATAAAGAAGGGCATTTTACAATTTAGACTGCCTTTTCAAAAATATTTAATTTAGACAGAAGACCCGTGGGCTACATAAGAATACATCACGGATGAACCTCACCCAATTAAGTGAAGACATGTGGATGGTGGGGGCTGTTGTACTTTAATAGCTTTATGCATACATATTTTACCGTGTATAGTCATTATTATTATGTTTCTCTCACATATTACTCATGTATGATGCATTATATACACTTTTTCATGCTTTTTTTTTTTCCAATATATACTCTAGTTCTTGTTTAATTAGCTGCACTTCAATATATTAAACAGATCAAGCTACAACCAATAAATATAAATTACAAACGCAACAGCTTGAAGCTTTTTCACTGCGCAGGCAAATGTTGGCTATCAGGCAATGACCACAAACAAACTCACCAAGTGCAAGTAATTAAACTTTCTTTGCAATGCTACTACTTCTTAATTATTCAACAAAAAAGGGTCTAAAAATAGACTTAAAAGTGAATAGACGTGGGAATAAAAACAATACAGTATTAAAGTACTAACTAATAATCCTACTAGCTAGTCAATATGTGTTGAGCGAGCCTACGTACTCTTTTTTGTTTGCATCACAATAACAATCTGGACCAAGATCTTTCACAAACAAACGTTCCCAAATTGACCCTTAACCCATTTTCCTGCTGACCTATATTGACCGTGTTCAACCCGGAACCATTTGATCCATACCCATCAAGATTAATCCAACAATAACTACATGCTCAGCGGCAACAGTCGAGTCATCAATGTAGTTGGCCTGCGCAAAGTACCCAAGAGATGTATACAGAAACATTATATTGGATACCCATATTTAATGAATACAAAACAATTATGACCCGAACAAGATAGAATTGATCCTCAATTAATGTATCATGAGCTACATAATCACTGACATAAACCGAAAAGGTCTCAAAACTATAAGAAAAATCAATTTGTTTGTTGCCACGGTTGCGAAGGCACGATTGACCGTACCACTGCACTTCCCAATTGAGCTCGATTGAGAAAAGGAGGGTGGGTTTCGATGGGCTCGGTAACAAGAAAAGAAGAAGGAGGTGTGGGTTTTGTCGCACAAAAAAAGATGAAATCAGATACGTAAGAGATCTATGACATGATGTATGGCGTATATGTATATGTGAGAGTAATTTGATATAATAACGAGTATATCATACGTATAAAGCTATTGAAGTACAACAGCCCCCACCATCCACATGTCTTCACTTAATTGGGTAAGGTTTATCCGTGATGTATTCTTATGTAGCCCACGGGTCTTTTGTCTAAATTAAATATTTTTGAAAAGGCCGCCTAAGTTGTAAAATGACCTTCTTTATTTGTCTATTTTAGTAATTATCCTTTTTAGTAATACCAACAAATTTTGTGGACTGAAATCCAACTATTTATGTATATGCGAATATCTTATTTTTCATGTAAATAATCAAATTGGCCTTCTCTTATAATAGCAATCAAATAACATTTGGTCTATCAGTATGAAAAAATGAAAGTTCCAACAAATTACTCGTAAATTCAGCAACACAAAACATTCCTACGCTAGTTAAATACATACATAACCGAGTAACCGATCCAACAAAGGATCTTTGATAATTGATAGTATATACTACAAGAGGTTGGTCCCCCAAGAAGGAAAATTTATGGTGTTCCTGCTTTTATAATTAATAATTGGAGCACTATGTACGACTATTTTAATAAGGAAAATGGAAACACAAGTAGTAATACTACTTTTTCAATGGTTAATCTTGGCTATGTTTGATGTATGAGGTGGTTTTTAGTGACTTTAATTGCTTCTTGACGGGAATAAATACATATGATCGTAACTCATATATAAAATTACTTTTTATTTATTTATACTATATTGGTGTCCGCGGGTTGCAGTGACAAAAATAGACAACGTTTGAGGTGTTGTGACAACGTTCAAGGTAGTATGAGAAGCGAGGGAAGGTGAATTATGAGTTAGAGTTTTTGTGCGAGGTAGAGATAGAGTCTGAAATTTTTGTAAGAGTATATTAGTCACAGTGTATAAAATGAAAATAAGGATGCATTAAAATAAAGAGTAAAATATACATATCAGGTTCTTAAAAATTTGAGGGGAATCTATTTGCTTTATAAAGGTGTATAGATAAGAGCATAAAAAAATCGCCAAAATCGTTAGTGTTTTCTTGTTTTTTTAACGAACAAAATATGAAATTAAAATACTACAGGGAGTGAAAAACGTAAATCACCTTTTTGAAGATAAATTGTAAGCTTAAAGTTAAAGGAGCGTATAATGTAAAACATTTAAAAGATAAAGGTGAGGATATAAAATTACAGTGGTAACCTTTTTACCTTTTATATATAACTTGTTTATCTTTTAGTATATTTTTATTATTAGCAGCATGGTTAGATCAGTGGTTAACACTATGACTTCGGATGACATAGGTCATGATATAGGTTCGATCTTCCATTTTATGCAAAGGTTGAAAGGCTTTTTCTACCATATAGGTAAAAAATGCAATAGTCTCTTTACTTAGTAGAGGTATGGTTTGCATATATCTTAACCCTCCCTCATACACCGTCAAGTATTAGGGCTCAAAACCCGCGAAAGGTGACACTGAGAAGTTTATATATATATATATATGATAACACTCCGGTGATAACAGTCTTAAAATAAGAACGGTGAGAACACTTAAAAAACATCATTTTGATGCATTAAAAGTCCATAAAACTAACATAGTGCAGAACTAATTATCATCATTTAAGTGTTTAACAACACATTGATCCGTCAAAATCGAAAAAATCACGTTTTATGGTGGATACATCATTTTGAAGAATATGCATCCAAGATGGATGCACAAAACAAAAAACATGATTTTTTTGATTTTAACAGACCAATGTGTTGCTATACACTTAAATAATGATAATTAGTTATGCGTTATGTTAGTTTTATGCACTTTTAATGCATCAAGTGTTCTCACCGTTCTTATGTTAAGACTGTTCTCACCGGAGTCTATATATATATAGGGTAACACTCCAGTGAGAACAGTCTTAAAATAAGAACGGTGAGAACACTTAAAAAACATCATTTTGATGCATTAAAAGTGCATAAAACTAACATAGTGCTTAACTAATTATCATTATTTAAGTGTTTAACAACACATTGATCCGTCAAAATCGAAAAAATCACGTTTTTTGTTTTGTGCATCCATCTTGGATGCATATTCATCAAAATGATGCATCCACTAAAAAAGGTGATTTCTTTGATTTTGATGGATCAATGTGTTGTTAAACACTTAAATAATGATAATTAGTTAAGCACTATGTTAGCTTTATGGACTTTTAATGCATCAAAATGATGTTTTTTAAGTGTTCTCACCGTTCTTATTTTAAAACTGTTCTTATTTGATTGTCCCCTAAATAGGGTGACAATCAAATGAGAACCAAATTAAAATGTGAACAAATGAGAACACTTAAAAACTACATTTTGATGCATTAAAAGTCCATAAAACTGACATAGTACACAACTAATTATTATTATTTAAGTGTTTAATAACACATTGATCTGTCAAAATAAAAAAAATCACATTTTTTGTTGGATGCGTCATTTTAATGAATATGCATCCAAGATGGATGCACAAAACAAAAAAGTGAGTTTTTCGATTTTGATGGATCAATGTGTTGTTAAACACTTAAATAATGATAATTAGTTAAGCACTATGTTAGTTTTATGGACTTTTAATGCATTAAAATGATGTTTTTAAGTGTTCTCATCGTTCTTATTTTAAAATTGTTCTCACCGGAGTGTTATATATATATATATATATATTACTACTTCGTTGATAATAATGACCCTTTTAGACATGAGTACATCCGTAAAGTACAAGGATTCTTTCAAGTAAGTAATAACTTAAGGGGTAAAATTAAGAAGATCATGACCTTTGAATTAAAATAAAAAGTCAAGATTAAATAATCATCTTTAAATTTTAACCCTTAATTTTAAATCAAGGATTATGATCCTTCCAACTTTACCCCTTATATTGGGATAATCTGAGTGAATCTCTACCCATCTTTACAAGAGTACATGACTAATGCTTGGTGGAACTACTTAAAACTGTTAGAAATACCTTTATATGTTTGCACAAGGTGGTATTTTTGTATCTTTGATTTCTAATGAATTAGAATTAGAATATCATTAAGATGAACAATGTCGTTTTGGATTTTTCTACACAAACAAACATTTTAGATAGGGAAAATTACATAAAAAGGTAATATTTTTATTTAAAATTCCTAATAAGGGGAACCTATTTGGTTTTCGTCTATTAAAAGGAATTTATTTCTGAAAAATTCTCAATAAAGGTAATATCGTTAGTTATTAACGCTAAACTTCCGTTAAAAGTCACATCGGCTTATCACATCACTAAAATACGTTCATTGGTAACAAACTTTGACTAAACTTATAATTAAAATACTTGCATTCGTAATAAACTTTGACTAAACATATAATAGGGATTCGTAACCACAATATAAATAACATCCACTATGATCAGTAAGAACTTTGATTAAATATAACCTTATAATCGGGATTGGTAACAAACTTAGATGGAACCACATTGCCTCGATCAGGATTAGCATCAAATCTTGGCGGCTTTCTTTGAATAGACTTCTTACGCGTGATAACCTTGTGCTCAGAAACATAGATCTTCATTCCACTTGATGCCTGTCTACGACAATGACATTGAAATTGTGGAACACCTCGTCAGCTACTGTTCGGCCTCTGTTTTCGAATTACTTAAAAAAACACGTGAAGACTTTATGATCCAATCTATTGGACTTCTCTAGATCAATTCATCACTCGGGCCTTGAGCATATTAATAAGTCTCAATCACACAGACAACTTGTTATGGAAGAACGGCAACAACATCTATTTTCGAACAAAGCTACTAAAGTGAATCAACCATTTAATGAGAATATGAGATAGTCTATCTTTATTTAACCGAACACTTAATTATCGCAGCAAGCTAGGGATGTAATATCAAATAGTTAATTACGAGTAGTTATAAATATCAATATTAATATTTGTTACCCACTCAGACGTATACGTCAACTTTTTTAAAGAAGTGGCAAGCCAACGTGACATTTAACGGAAACCTGGTGTTAAAAACTAACGATATTATCTTTATTGAGAAATTTATAAAAATGAAATCCTTTTAATAGACGAAAACAAAATAGGTTTCCCTTATTAGGAATTTGAGTAAATTGGTTACCTTTTTATGTATTTTTTTTTTTAGATATATATATATATAAAATATATAATAGGTCAATGATATCACAAATAAAAATTGAGTTAGAACATGCGGTCTTACAGTCCACCTTCTGCACAAAGGGCGTGAGTTCAAATCCCTCCACCAACAACCTCTATTTTGTTTTCTTTTTAAGTTTTTTGGATTTTACATTTTCAGTCCTTCCAAGTTTTTATACATAACCCTCAGCTTTTAATTTGGATGGATTTGGGTATTAGTTTAGTTCACTTTGTAATTTATTTTATTTTGGCTTATTAATACTTTTTACTTTACAAATTTTTTTACATTTTTATAAAAACTTTTAATTCATTTCATACTCTCCGGTTTGGTTTTTTCTTTTGATATTATAAAAAAAAATTTCTCTTTTTTTAGGATACTTTTTTGTGTTTTTTTTGTTTCATTATATATTCCTTAACCTTTTTTTATAACTATTCTACATTTGGATTTTGTATTTTATTTATAACCCGAACATGCGAGATTTTTTATAATAGTATGAAAGTCGGTGATAACACTTTTAATATTACATACGTAGTTAAACACATATTCCCACGGTTGACCAATTTTCTTACCCAAAAAACTTCTTCATAAATACCACAACTCACTTCAACATTAGGCGGTCCATCCGAATTTCCTAGTTAGAAGTAACTCCCAAAATTAGTCATAAATATTTTTAACCCAAAATGTAGATTTACCAAGTAAATCATGACTAGCTAGTTAAATTTCTACTAATCATATACCGAGTATCTACTTACTAACCATACTTATACTTCTTTTAATTCAATTAAATTTTTTTACTACATCATACAATATTATTTTTTAGAAATCTTCATAAAACTGTTTGAGATTCCAAATCATTTTCTATTGTCAAACATGTAAACTTATAGTCGTTACACATTAAGAAAGCTTTGCTTTATCTCAATGTATGCTTTTATGAGACGACTAATCCTTGTATTAAGGAACCAAATGAAGTTGTTTCCACTAATCACTTTTGATTAGTTTTCCCACTTACATCAAATATTTTCATATTGAAGTAATCGCACTCTTGCTTTAAGAGACATCTTGTCCCACTCTCATTCACACCACCATCATTCTTCGCTCTTCAACACCTTATATTAGTTGTTTCTATTTGTCATTAAATCTAAACACTAACCCTGTTTTTACTTTTTTAAAAGTGTCTCCTTTTCAATTTCTGACAACTATTGGATGTTTATGAAAAAAAATAAAGTGTTGAAAAAGTTAATAATAATAAGTGTGATATTATAAGCAATGAAACTATAGTTTTTTTTTTTTTAATTTGTTTATTTACTTTTTTTTTTTAATAATATACGTTTTTCTTTGGTTAAGTATTCGAAATTGTATGTACTTTGTACCTTTATCTATTGCATGAAAAAGCTTTCATTCAATTTAATTAATTTGTAAAATTGAACGAATCGTATAAACAACGGGCTAAATGCTGATGTGGGTGCATCTCGATCGAAAAGTAAGAAGGGCGGAAGATTTTTTTTCTTTAAGCGCAAAAGTAGCGCTTAGAAAGGAGAGTCTTGATGCACATTCCGCGACATAGCATGATATTTCTCTGATGTTTTTACAGTTATCTTTTTTGAAGCAGATAGTTCACAGTGCTCATTCTATTGATATTGGGAAAAAAAGAATAATGTTTACACTCAATTTTCATTACGAAGATGTATCACGTCCGGATCCGTTGCTCAAACCGAATCACGTCTTAGATGTCAGATGATTGTCACGTAAGCATCCAGTCGATTTCTCACACACTTTGTTTAATTTTGCAAGTTAATTACACATAATAATTAATAAACCAAATAAAATTGTTTTTCACATGATAAAAAAAATGTACAAATTACATTCATCACGAGATGCTTAACTTTTTTTTTTTTAAGCAGTAGACTATCATTTGATTACCATAATACTAACATATTACAACCTCATTTTCCACAGGACCTTACATGAGCAAATCATGAATACTTCAATATGTAGGCCATGGAAGCAAAATAACACAAAATTACATAACCAATAAAACAAAATAAATACATCTATGACCAATTGTACCCAACTTGACCATCAAAATGACCCAATCAATCAGACACCCATAATTGTTACCATATATATATATATATATATATATATATTTTATATAAAAATCATTTAAATCGAAAAAACTATAAAAACTTCTAGATAATAATTATTTGATGTACATATATGAACAAATTTATTCACGTATATATAAACAAATTAATAGTTTAAAATTATATATGTTTATTTGTGAATGGTCTTAATGTATATTTAAAGATATAAGCATGTAACTATTATGTATCTAAACTAATTAATGTTTTTATTTTGTTTTTTTAAAGGGTACGCATGCACATAGAAGATATCCAACAAATCAAATCATAGATAAAGCAAAATACGACCTCTCAAGACAAAGACAAGACAGATGGTTTGGTTTAATTTGCACGAGGGATCCCTATTGACTCCTTGGTCTCCCTCCCACTTAACATATATATTGAAGAAGAGATTAACACACACTACTGCATATATATCTTCTTACATTCAACTATTCAATATTTCAATTATTTGTTATCAAAGAATCCCTACACATTTACTAGATACACGAACCACCATTTTTCTTTGCCTCCATTAATTAATTTATTATTTGAATTTAGTTAAGAATTTTAGAATTCTATTACTCTATTATATATGGCTACATACACACAAGTACCAAAATGGCTGAAAAGATCGTAATCTGATAATTATGATCGACTTCCCAGCGTACGTATCCCGTATCCGATCTCTTATCATCTTTGACATGAATTAATATCTAATCTAACTACATATTTCTCACCTTCAAAATTGGATTCATAAACACATAATTAAAAATTAAAATTGAAGACAGGAAATTAAAAGGAAACAAGTTTAATACATTTTCGTGAAACAATTAATGCATAAAGTAATATATATTCCGTATATATAGTATTAATTAATACGAGTATAAAGCTATGAATATCTATGCATGTTTCTTCAATTCATTACTGTACTTTTTTTCATCCCAAAACAACCGTATAGCCCTTATTCACCTATATTCCTATGAAGACCGAAGAAAGAATCATTGCTAGAAAACTTATTACTACAGCTTTTAAATTTACAAACCGTACGTCCTCATAGCTTTGTTTGGCATGTATGTATGATGTATCTGAATGTATCATTAACATTATTCCTTTAAGCGTACGTACGTACATGTACACGTACATCCATTAAAAAATTTAGCTTGAATAAGTCTACTTGAAACCGCTCCCGAGCTTTAGCTTAAAAATATAGCTAGCCGGCCTGATGCATGTACTTTTCCTTCATCGAGGACTCGAGGTCTAACTCCGGCGCACATAATTAATCTGAATATTTAAATGAGTACGTCGCTTTGTGCTCAATATTGAGCATAACAAAACGGATAATAATGATAAATCAACCTAGCTAATTGATAGGCCTAAAAATCAACTTAACCATATGATGATGACACATGGAAGAATTAAAGGTTAAGATTATGAAAGAGATTTAGTGGAATACATGTGTCAAACTCTTAAGGTTTTACGTTGATTTTTAGGCTTATGAATTAGATTGATTGATCATTTTCCTAACAAAATTTATAATGATGAGGGGTCAGAGACTTAGGGGACGTTTGGTAGGAGGGAATCATTGAGAATTGAAATGCAATAAAGAATGGAAATAGTAGGAAAGAGAATGAGTATTTGGAAAGAGAATAATTACATTGTTTGGTAGCAACAGAGAATCATAATAAGAGAAATATAAAAAATAAACAAATTAATATGAATTTTTTTTAACAAAAACTAATTATAATATCATAATATAAATAATTAATATTAATAATTAAATACATGAGAAAAAAAGAAAAAAAAAGTAATTTGATTCCATTCTCACCATTCTTCACCATTTTGGGAGGAATCATGAGAATGGAAGTGATTCCCCATTCTACCTCTTCATTTTCATTCTCTTGTGTAACCAAACAAGAGAAGTGATTCTCATTCAATTTCCACCATTTCCATTCCACCCTACCAAACACCGTATATATGCAATTTCGATGACTCATTAAACTGGTCGGTAGTAGTTATCAAGCTTATAATGAGCACCAAGTTGGTGAGCGACTATATTATATGTTGATTTGTTATCGAATAATAATTAACAACCGTCTATATGAGCTTTTTTTTTAACCATATATACGAAACCTATGAAAATCAATATTGGACGATTCATCAATGCAAGTATCATCAAATATTATTATACTTATATATATTAGCTAGGAATAATACGAGTGTTGGAATAAACATGATTCAATTCGAGTGATAAAACATCCTCAATCGTCTTGTGGAACCTGTAAGAGCATAAAACATAATTGCTATTGATTTCGGGTTCCCATAACAAGGTGATTGAATAATAATGGGATGATAAATTCGGCTGGAACATGATGCACGAATTAGAGTGGAATACACACATGAAAATTAGGGTATTATGTGTGTAGGGATTAACCTTAACTTAGGGTTAATTACCCTCTATTTATAATGAGAGTAATTACACATTCAACCCTTTAGTATTTACACATTCAACCCTTCTGGTGTTTAATGTGTGTACCATTAGTCCTCTTAGTTACAATCATCTAATGGGAAACCCTATACTACGTCTCTAAGAATATATACGCCCATCATATATTTATTTAGACATAGGAATTTCAGTTATTGTCAATTATCATATCAGGAATGATACATGATCAGTGACGGTCACACTAACGTGGTTCCAACAACGAGTACTAAGATAATCTAGTAACTCTACTTTAAAAATTATTTATGCTAAAATGAAGATTAATAAATTATCTGTTTTATTATCACAAGATTAAACACAAATCTGTTAAACCCGCACGCATATGTATAAGATCGAGTTGTTGTTATTGGGAAATATTTATCATGCACGATTAAAAGATTAATTAAAGTATATACATATATATCCGTTAAACCCAATTTAATCATTTTCTCCAACGTACATGAAGTCCCATTTGAAAACCAGATATGCAATGGCGGATGATATGAAGGCCAGGCCAGGCAGGCCACGAGGGAGTTGTTTTAATTAATTACTCTTAAAAAATTGGTTTGTACGTAATTAACAAATTTATCTTGATATTTAAATGTAATTATTTAAAGTTTTACCTGTTTGACAACGAATTTTTTTTTTGTTATGAACTTATGATGACCATCCCTTTCAAGAATTGGATATCAAATTTCCGCCGCTTCAGATTAATTTGGAAGTGAAAAAGCATCCATCGTATGAATGTATCACATTTTGGCAAAGATGCCCTATAAGGCTAAAATTAAACTAAACATGGGGAATATGTCCTACAAGACAAAACCTGCCCAAGACAGAAGGTGATAGATCAATATGGGACTTGGGACCCAAAAATTACTCCAAATATATACCTTCCATACAACACAATGAAGATTCATAATTTGTCACTTTCATGATCCATATGCACATAGTCATAGTTATTTGCATGCGCGTGACAAGATAGATAATTAAGTCAGTGGACGACAAAACTTGTAGCTCTTCATGCTCAATATATAAGAACCTGGCCACTAATTGATATTATTTCGTTCAACTAATTCCACCCAATTCATAGTGCAACATTTCTAATAATTAGCCAACATATATATATATAGCTAGCACAAGTACTGTGACAGCACGAAAATATATAGGCCGTTTCTATCAAAAAATGACTGATCAGTTAGAGGGTAGTAAAATTTGGTGAGAAGTCCAGTGTTATACGAGTAATATATATATATATGGGGGAAGGGAAGGTGGTGCTGTTAGGCACCTAAGTTGGGTGAAATCTCTCTCACATGCTAATTTTTTAATTCATGAAAAACATGGGGGCCATCATTTATTCATTATAAAATTATGGATTAAAAAATTAGCATGTGAGGGGGATTTCACCCAAGTTGGGTGGTGCTGTCTCACACCTTCACTTTTCCCTATATATATATTTGGTGTAAACCGGTTAAAATTTTCGTCTTGTATCAAAAATCATGTCAATTTGGTAGGCCTCATATGAAAAAGAGTATTATCTAAAAGTTGTCCAAAGTAAATTTTTTTTTTCCCCTCAAGTCTTTCAAAGCTAACTTATCAATCGACCTGTTTATACAACGAATCATGTTCCTAGTGCGGATGGACCTTAATTATTGTGGTGGGGGATGATTAATTTAAGATATACAGTATGTTGACACTCTCTTCTGGTAAGGCTTCGCCTTTTATATGCCTGGATCAATGTGTATTGTGTCTTGTGAGCTTTTGTTATATTTATGGATCATGCCTCTTCCAATTATTTTTCATCCGATGGATCTTCGTAATTAATCAACCTAATAATTCTCCTAATTATAGGATCAAGGCTCTTGGATAGGCTTCAATCCGGATTTTACTCGAGGTGAAGATCTTGCTACTTTTGGAGATGATATTCTTAAATTGGTTTATGAGATCCGAATATAAGAATTTCGACAAGTTTTGTCACTTTTGAAGGCTCTTTCAACAGATTTGAGTCATGTTGTTGCATAAGACTTGTGGAGATATCGTTATAACTTGTCTAAATGACTAAATGTCTTTGAGCACGATGCTAACCATTTAAAGACGAAGCCCATTAGTGTATATGATGCTAAACCCAACTTTTAAAAGCCATTGGGCCAAATGGGCTTACCTTTTATTGGATATGGTAGCTTGTCACTTCTGTAAATCACATAAAGACTGACGTATTTCGGTATTTTGGCATTTTTCTTTTAACCAGATACGAAACTTTTTTTAATTGGATCAACTGTCAATTTTTATCTTATATTTTTATAGATATGACTATTTGAGTGTAGGCAGGTAAAATGTCGGATCAACTATGCATTTTAACATTATTAGTCACTATATATCGGAGGGTCAATTAGATTTAGCAAACCCTTAAAATCACTATGTATATACAAAAGGAGAAAAGCTTGTAGTTAAAAGTTACATTTTACATGCCTACACTCAAATAGTCTGTATGAACTCCTGATCAACATATTAGTTTAGTTTAGCATACATATAAGAGTTATGTATCAAATGACTTGCTAATATCAACAACGATTTATTATCAAGAAAGTTATGAGGTACTGTGGTAGACGCTAGCTAGTGCTTTTATGAAACCATGTGTTGTGTCTTGAATGTATAGTTTGGCCTATTTTTAGTAGGCAAGTTTTAAAACTGAATTTGAAATTCTATTAATATCTAAAATTACATGTGGAATGACGTGAAATGAGCCCTTATTTCATCATCATGATCTCCCAATGAAATAGTATCTCCCTCCTATTGCTATTTATGGGGTCATGTCGAAACTATGGCTTAATAGTATCTCCTATTGCTATTTATGCGATTCCTAGGATTTTCATTTTCCCGGGATTTCTCGCTTAATATCTGATGTCTCTGAGGGAATCCAAGCTACTAAGTTGAAATTTTGCTACAACTATAATAATCAAATACGATATCAACCACATCTTTTTGGTATTTACACTTAACATTACATATTAAGTTGTGGACTAGTCAATAAATCGACGAACATAAGTTAACAAAAGGTAACCTTTAACCTATACACCAATGTGTATATTACGTAAAATTGAACATCTTATCAAATCAAAGCTTTTGCATAGCTTTAATAGATTAGTCTTGTTCTAATGACGAGTCATGCTTCATTAATATTTTACCAAGTAAGTATACTTAATCATGAAAAACTATAGATTTACATGTATTTCAATAGACACATGTTCCATGCTCTTCTCATTTAATAACAAAATTCTATACATAGGGTATCAATTTGCAACTTCTCCTAATTTGTAAGGACCGTAGAAAAGTAGAAAACCAATCACATGTTAGGCAAATTCTCGACGCAACTTCCTAGAAATATCTTCAAGAAATCAAAGACCACCACGTGTCAAAATCCCAACGGCTGCATCCCTACCTACTATCTTCTCGGAACCACTATAATTAAAGCATCAAACACAAACCCCACTTTTCAAAAATATCTCACACACACTACCACCATGACCATAAATATCCTATCCATTTCCTCCCTCCTCCTCCTCCTCGTCGCCGCTGTGACGGCCGACTCATCAGATCCCTTAATCCGCCAAGTAGTCCAAGATGTTGAAACGGAAATCGAATCCGACCCGTTACTTAACCCGGAACACCATTTCAAGCTATTTAAAAACAAATTTGGAAAGACTTATGACACAGATGAAGAACACGAATACCGTTTGACTGTTTTTAAGTCAAACTTACGACGTGCTAAACGTCATCAGCTGCTTGATCCAACAGCCAAACACGGAGTTACTAAGTTTTCGGATTTAACTCCTTCTGAATTTAGAAAGAAATATTTAGGATTAAAAAGTAAATTGAAACTTCCAGCTGATGCTAACAAAGCACCTCTTCTTCCTACTGCTAACCTTCCTGAAGATTTTGATTGGCGTGATAAAGGCGCCGTTACTCCCGTCAAAAATCAGGTATATATTATGTTATACTTTCTAGTACTCCTTTTAGTTGATGTGGAGTTCTGAATATGCTGAGCTGTAGTTTCAAGCTTTAAGCTTTAAGTATATTGGAGTATATCCTATAAATTTGTATGCATATAATTTAGACAAGTCTAATCGAGTTTGGTGTTTGAAGCTTATGACCGTACGTCGTTGGTAATAAATTCAAAGTTAAGCCCGAATTTCCTAGAGCTAGTTAAGGTCTGATTGATACTATACATGAAGCTTATAACGAGTCCAGCTGGAAACAATCAACTTTTCAATGATTATAGATGGAATGTTTATCAATATGACAATTGTCTATTTAAATATGCTGTTGTTATTAGTGTCTGATATGAAAACGATACGTGTTTGTGTAGAATTTGAGTACTATTTAATACAAGTTACTGTGTGTATTGGTCGTCGGATCAGCTTTTGTCTTGAAAGTTTATTCACTTGTTTGTTCATTCGTGGATTTTTGTTATAGGGTTCATGTGGATCATGCTGGTCGTTTAGTACAACAGGAGCTTTGGAGGGATCTCACTTTCTTCAAACTGGGGAGTTGGTTAGCTTGAGTGAACAACAGCTTGTGGACTGTGATCATGAGGTTTGTTTTCGCTTGTTGCCTTTTATCTTTAGTTGAATAACTTCTGATTATATGATTTGTTAGGATTTTGAAGTCAAATAATTTGATTTGGATTATGGTTTTGGCAGTGTGATCCTGCAGAATACAATTCATGTGACTCGGGTTGCAATGGTGGGTTGATGAACAATGCATTTGAGTACATATTGAAGGCAGGTGGTGTCCAAAAAGAAGCGGATTATCCTTACACCGGAAAGGATGGTACCTGCAAATTTGACAAGTCTAAGATTGCTGCCTCCGTGTCCAACTTCAGCGTCGTATCCACTGACGAAGACCAAATCGCTGCTAACCTTGTCAAAAATGGCCCTCTTGCAAGTAAATAAATACATCCATCATTCTTTTATCATATATACCTTTTAAAAGGCAACTTATTTACATTTAATTGTATATTTTTGTCGTTGCTGTACAGTTGGGATCAATGCGGCTTGGATGCAAACATACATCGGTCAAGTATCATGTCCATACATTTGCTCAAAGACAAGAATGGATCATGGTGTGCTTCTTGTCGGGTATGGGTCTGCAGGGTATGCCCCTCTGAGGTTCAAAGAGAAGCCATATTGGATCATTAAGAACTCATGGGGAGAGGACTGGGGAGAGGAGGGATACTACAAGCTTTGCAGTGGTTACAATGCTTGTGGGATGGACACCATGGTCTCTGCTGTTGTTTCTACAAACACTTGAAGATCTTTATTTCTAATGCGGATTTGATGGTCGGTCGCATTTGTAAATATGTATAAGCTATGATGTATCCTTGTTAAAACTGTATGGCCCTTAATTAATGCCATGAAGTACCAACATGACATGGCTTGAATTAGCTCATGGTCTGTACGTTTGGTCTTATGTAGTTTCGGTTTATGTTTTTAATTTCTAGCATAATGTGGGGATCAAACAATTTGGAACCTTTTTATTTAGAAAACTTTGGTTTCCATCAATATGACAATATGTATGTTTTATATTTCATGTAATTTTAAGAGTGGTGGGATTGAATGTATAACTGTGAACCAAAACACATGAATGAGCAAAAATTGCCTTTTCTAAGTTCAAGGGTGCAATAATCATTGCACTTGAAACAGATTGATTTTGAGAACAAATGCAAAAAGAAAAGAGAGTTAGGGCATGAAAACATAGACGAAAGAACAATTTAAAAACAGAAATAAGATTTTCGAGCAACGGGCCAACCTCTGGTCTCATCTCATTGCATGTTGTAGCAGCAATTGGACGCGTCAATAAAATCAAGCAACTGAAGCTTCAAAAATTGTTTTATCACTCTTCATCGTTGGGAATTAAAGCAAATGAAAAAGGGGAGAATTTGTAGCCATTTCCCTCATAGAACTTGTTCTGGAATTCTACCCAGTGAAGTCTGAGGGCATGCAGGAATGCACTCAAAGTTTCCATTACCAAGAGCACACCAACTGTCGCAAAAATGAATACGATAATGCCAATTACAAGTATCACCGTACTGTTGTATCTGCAGTCAGAAAGTATATAATACATTAGTAAGATACTTGGTACTGATTAATAGGAGACACAAGTCGCACATATGATAACTTACCCCCAGGCCAGAAGCAGAACCTTCTCATAAAATACACTAGAAAGCTCTGAATGCGCTAGACTGAATACAAAATGAAATAGTAGTTATTCGGATATATGAACTTTCTGAGGTACTGCTCTATGTTTCCTGTTTCAAGCTTTGTGAAGTCTCTTACTTACCTTAGAGCCCACAGACGTAGGTATGATGCAGTGTTAGATACTGAACCAAGAACAAACTCGATAGTATGTATTAGCTGATGCACCATAACTTCACCGAACTCAAATTCCTCATGTCCGCTATGTGACCTCTCATTTGGATCTGGTTCAATAGTGTCATCGACATTTCCAAGTGGTTCGTAGGTTTCACCTTGGTGTCTCTAGTAAACAATGTGACGACATTACACTAATTATTTTGATAATATACTACTATCGACATATTTGTATACAGATATGTGCTTACTTCCTCATGTTGCTTCTGCAAAAGAAATGGCTTTGGAATCAGCATCCATGGTACGGCAACAAGTGCCATCAATAACAGCAGTAACTGAAAGGAGAGTAAATTCAGTCAAGATTCTGTTTATAGCAACAAAAATTACATGATAAGTATAACTAGATGAGACCTGGAGATACTTCTGGCCGATAAATAGCTGATTGTCCTCCAAATCGTCCATGGGACTGAGGAACATATATATCATTATGTGGTAAAGATCAGCTTGTGAACCAGTGCACCATTTCACGATAATGAGTAATGAAAGGTAGCCAAACAAACTATTCAAGAATATCATCTGCGGGATGAATTGGTACCTGAAGTATTGCAAATCAAATGCATAACTATATAATCAACTTTTACCTCAAGTAGCAAGAAACAATAAACATCCGGCTAGCTTACCAGATGTCTATGTCATTGTGGAAAAACTTGGCATTATAATAGCTCAAAATGATTCCAAGATTCATCTGAGCAACTCCTAGTAAGATTGACATTTTCATCTTCAGTGAGTTAAGAAATGGCAATTCACTGCGGGTCCCATGCCATATGGGATCAACACCAAATGGATAAGTGTTTCGCTCCTTAATCAATCCAACAGTAGTGGCATCCCTGCAGAAAAAGTTTGGGTTTGAAGGTGATAGAATTCAACTGAAGATGATTATAGATTAGAGGTGGCAAAATGGGCGGGTCAGATAATTTTCATTATGGGTCAAAACTCAGAAAAATCCAAACAATTTGAACACAACAATTTGGAAAATTTCCTTTTTATTCATAAAAATGCACTTTGGAAGACTTTGCGAAGCTTTTTTAAGCCCGACGGCTATATAGCAAGATCCATATACCAGTCATGTTATGCTAAATTTTAATATTACCCATTGATGCATCAAAATATAACATAAACTTCGTCGGCCGTTAATAAAAAATGGATTAAAGTTTCCCCTCTTATTAAATTTTAATGTATCGATACCTGCAGGACGAATCACGGCAGACATAGGCAGAAGGACCAAAAAATTCATATGGAACAGAAAAGAACTCATTATATATCAGTCCCGTGTATATTGAAAATATTGACATCATTATGATAACATAACGGCCACCAAACGCCATCTCCATGATATCTCCTAGTTTCTGATACCCATAAAAGAAAATTGTCAATACAGCAAGAATAAAAGTACAATATAGATATCTGGTAAGCAAAACTAAATGATCATACACTGGAGAGATAACTAATATGCTTTGAACATAATACAGACTGGGAGATATCCTTTTGAACATAATGCAGACTGGGTTGTGTATTCAGTAAAATAGAAACCCGCAAGATGTAGCTATATTATAAACAAACATTATAAACAATATTTTCAACTTCCACACTTGAAGCTAGTCACAGAAATAAAAAGTTCTTTACCTGAGTGGAGTATGTTTTTTCCCTCAGAATAAGAATTAGTGTCGCAAGAAACAAGCATATACCATGTCCCCAATCTCCGAACATGACAGCAAACAGGAACGGAAAAGTAACAACTGTGTACACACCAGGATTCGCCTCTTGATACTTGGCCACCCTAAAATGGTAAAAGCCTAGTCAGTTTGACTATTATGCAAATGAATGATGGACAATAAATGAGATAGATGATAAATATAAGAAACTCAATTAACAGAATTACATTAATGGTATAGCTAAATAGATAAGCTGCAAGAAAGACAGAACATAGATAAAACTGTATGTCTCATATGCTTACCCATAAGCATTTACAATCTCTTGAAATGCAGATGTAAACTTATTTGTGCGGAAAAAAGTAGGCGGTGATTCCTTAGAATGCAGAATCTCAAATATGGCCCCAACCTGTGAGTTACTGTCGATGGTCGCTTGCATCAATGTGTTTTGAATCTGCAAAAGACAGGCTGAAAGCATGTCATATTTTTCAATCATATATCCAACACGAGTTTATAAAACTTCATGGAGATGCTACAATGTACCTGACTTGTAGAAATCGTAGGACACCAACCTTCTGCCACAAGGCACTTTTTTGTCACATCAAAACTTAGCATATTCAACGTGTGGTAAATGGATTTCTCTTTCTTGACCTTTCATCAGTTATGAACACAAAGTTTCAACGAGATATCCATGATTAAGAAAGACTCGATAATATGTAATATGTTTTAGACTAGTGAAGATTACCAGATTGTTCCAATGTTCAAATTGATGACTAATAGCCTCTACCACACTTCTCCAGTGATGTTCTCCAACGTCAATAGTCGTTTTTAGCTCTGAAAGCTTTCCAGTCACCTGGAGAAATATAGGCCTTAGTAAACATAAGTGTTAGATAAGAAAGACGATATAGTGCTTCCTCTGCCCCCAAAGAGTCCATGTTTGACTTTTACATACCAAATAGATGTCGTGAATTGAGTATCAAATAAACTTACAGTGTGATGAAAGAAACATATGTTTCGATGGTACATTACATTAAAAAACTAGAAGGCATACCTCTGTAATGATCTGATGTTGTTTTCCTAGGTCATCAGTGAATGGGTAACGGTTTGCTCCAAATGCATCACATATTTTCAAGACCTTGCTTTTTGCCCTTTCTCCAGAATGAAACACAATAAAAACATTTTTCTCCACCTGTAAATCATCGATGACTAATCTATCATCAAGGTTTGTATAAAGAAGAAGAAACATCCATACTAAGTGGTTCCAAATAGTCCACTATTGTATTGTGAATGGTTCTCATCTGACCTTATGCCCCGACACTGGATCAATGACAGGTTCTTCAATGGATTCTTGCTTTAAGAACACGTTACCCCTTGTTGCACGGAACAGGATCCTTTCAAAAGCTATTGATTTATCTCTGGGAACCAGACCACTGACATACCTCAGCTTAACTTGCTTTGACAAATCGGTTGTCATTTCCTTAAAGCCATACAAGGAAAGAGGCCAGATATATTATGGCAATATGCAATACAAAAATTTATATTAACATAAAGATATGTAGCATTCAAATCACACACAAGTACTTGTTCTAATAGCAGAGGACTGTCGATTGATCTTTCAATACACCGATGTTCTTGTTCTCTATGCTGAACTGTAGCCCTCTTTTGAGCAGAACTAAAAACCTCACCCGCCTGAATAAACACACACACACAAAAAAAAAAAAAAAAACCATTTATGAACTTGTATATATTAATGCAGCACTAATTAAACATATCCTGAAAATTTTATAATCATATACATATGTACATTAACCTAGCTAGCTAGGTCTTACCTTCTGCAGAACAAGTCTGTATTCTAAAAGTTCATTATAAGCATGTTGTAGCTTTTCAGAGTTTCCGTTCATCTCTACCAGCTCGCCTTCAAGCTCTCCAAGTTTAACCTTATAATAGTTGTCCCAAAAGTTACGAATAAGTTATAGCATAAGTTGATTGATAACCAGTTTTTTTTTTCTTTATTTTGAACGGCATTGTATTCTACTCCTACTTCTAAATTACATGTATTTCTAGAAACCAGGACTCTCGAAATCCCCCTATTAATCCACCCTCACAAATGTGAAAAGTAGGACTCGAACCCAGGTGGATCCTCGTGTAAATGCATGTTTATAGTATCTACCTCTAATTCATCTAGACTAATGACTGAGCTATATGCTGACTTTGATGGGGAAAGCCCGGCCTTATACATTTGATCCTTGAAGAACCGTAGCTTGCGTGCCATCTCTCCACACCTTTTAATCTATGTATGAAAAGATTATTGAATTCAACAGATTAGCATATATAGCAAGACAACATTCTTAGCATATGAAAACAATGAGAAATTAAGTATTTTATCACGAGACGTGCACATTTTAGTGAACGCTGAACGTACCTGAGTAGCATACGTCCTCTGGAATGGACTCTTTTCCATGTTGAGCTAAACAAATAGAAGAAGGAAAAAGGATGTATAGGTTCAATCCATGAATACTACATATATGTTGATGCATGATAATATATACAACAAAAACTTTCATGCACGGTAATACATATTAAGTAAAGTAAAATAACTCCCAATGCTGTCTTCCACGGGTTTTGGGTCCCAAGTACCGTCTTCAACGGTGTATGAGGGAGGTTGAGATGTAGACAGTCTTACCCCTACTAAAGGTAGAGAGACTGCTTTCAGGTTTTACCAAAGGTAGAAAAGGACCTCCAGCCTTGCTAGGCATGAGGATCAAACCCATGACCTATGTCTCCAGAGGCAAGAACTTCAACCACTGATCCAACCAGTTGGTAATACATATATATTGTAAAAAATCTCAAAATTAAGCACAAAAAGAAACAATACAATACAATACGATACGATACATACAATTATGTAGGAAAAGCAATTATGAAAATGAAATTATCCAAAAACTCACATAAGCTTTTAGAAAAAAATGCAGTTGAGTTACTAAACAATTTTGTCCATGTAAAGTCAACTACATTGAAGTTAACTACATATATATATTGGCTTATTCGGAATAATACTAGCTAGTTTTTTTCACCGTTAGTGCTGACGTGTTAGCATCAAGTGGAAACACACGTATGCATACAAATGGCTTAACCAATAATAAATAAAATGTACGTATATAGCAATATTGTAGTTGAGTGATCGTTTTTCTTTCTCTTGAAAACTTATGTGACTTTCTTTTTCCATTCGCAAATGTCTTGCATATACGTAGTTTTAGAATGATAAATGTGTCATACAATGCATGTTGGATCAATTGTTCATCAACATGTATATACAGTAAATAAATGTGAATCATAAATGTTAAGATAATATGTATAACAATGAAGTGTACAAAAAGAAAAAGTTAATTAGATGGAAACCCGTTGATCCCTATACTATTTGGTACCTACTAATTCCCAACCAGGCTAGATAATATTATGTATAACAATGAAGTGTATATGTATGATAATGTATAACATGCATACGTACATCTTTAAACTGGAAAAGGCCGAGGTCACCAAGATAGGAAATGACACGATGAGCAGATTCAACGGGAATGATGACACGAGCTAATTGCATTGGCTCTGATCGCATCAGATCCATCATGGGAAGACGTTCTCCTTCAGCCATTGCGCCACGTACGTACTCTCAGCTCAAACAAATCTTGATTATTACAACAATTTATTAACATAACATGATTAATTAGATGATCATGTTGTACGTGAATTTCAACGCAAAAGATTATAATTTCGTTGAAAAGATTTAACCGGCTAGCTGGCAATAATTATGGAAATTATATTATTAAGGCTGTTATGGAGGGAGGATGGTTGTTGTGATTTACAATTAGTCGGTAATTGGCTGGTATTTCTCCTGGTATATGTTTGGGGGATGCAAGCAATTAATAGATGATGATGCCTGGTTAATTGGCTAGCTTGATTTTGTCTATATATATATATATATATTACACGTAAAATTAGCATCTTATTTATATATGTATGAGTTTATATAAATGCCCTTATATAAATGCCCTTATATATATGTATGAGTTTACAAAGGGTGGTAAAAATGCCCTTATATAAATGCTCCACAGTCTACACCATCTAACCCAAATGGATTTGGGTTATAGATATGGGTTATTTATATGGGTACGTTTCGGCTAGGTTGAATTGTTAAATATTTTGATAACCCGAATCATTGTTATGGGAATCATCGATCCCTACAGTGAACTGTACGAAGGGATCTTAGCTGCATTTAAGTTGTTATGGAGGCTGCATTTAAGTTGTTATCGAGGGCAGTCATGAACACTTTGAAACATGTAGGGTTGAAAATTATTATACTTTATAGACCTTTTATATAGTTTGTTGTATATATGTTACCTATTAAAAAATAAAAATATAATCACAGTTTTAAGAATTGTCACTAACAACTTATTACATGCTTAAAAACTTATACATTATATATTAATAACCGCTTTTGAATTTTTTTAATATCAAAGTACAAATTTTAATACACCCAATTAACTCGATCTAAGGCCATTGCTTATAACCGTCCCCATGGTGCGTCCCAAGCACCAAGGACGCAAGACATTGATGGCATGGAGGCATGAAACGTCCGGTTTGAGCGTCTTCAAGGGAGAGTTCTCCCGAGGACTATCAAGGACGACGAAAGTGGGGTAGGAGGAGCGAGGAGTGGTGTGAGCGAGGAGCGAAGTGGGGTAAGGTGTGGCGAAGCTTGTCTTATGGACAGGGGGAGTCTTGAGGGAGTCCTGGGTGGTGTGATGCTGGTGTGCCAGTAAAAAGTTCTGAAGACGTAGTCCTTATAAGGAAATGACTAATAACAAAATATAAAAAAAAAAAAATTTAAAGAACATAAATAAACATGTATAAGGTGAACTTTTTTTTAAAAAAAAATAATCTATAAGGGAACAAAAATATTGATTGTTGACCCTTGCGCGCTAATGCTCTTTTTAATTCATTTTTCAATTGTCATGAGTTTTCATTCCGTAATTGGCTCTCATCTCGTCAAATGTTGAGTGATATCACAATATACTAATGAGCTAGCTACTTGCTACATCTTTGTGTGTTTCTTTTTATTAATGTTATTACACACTTTATTATGCATTTGAATCATCAAATTATATATATAAGTTTTGTATGTACGTTAATACGTAACAAAATATCATCATTTTAATTTCAACGATTGGTACTTATTTCTTCATTTTACATATTTCAGTTTGACTTTCATATATGTAAGTATTTTTTGTGGTGACTGAAAACTTCAGTTTGGGATGATGCATGATTCGATCAACGAATAATATG
Organism: Erigeron canadensis; assembly: GCF_010389155.1. Taxonomy (NCBI): domain Eukaryota; kingdom Viridiplantae; phylum Streptophyta; class Magnoliopsida; order Asterales; family Asteraceae; genus Erigeron; species Erigeron canadensis. Next base: position 40,199,814 of record NC_057762.1, read on the forward strand.
GGTCAACTTTTTGCATAGCTTTGACCAAAAACTTTTTCTCGCTGGTTGAGCTTTCGCCCTTTTAAGAGACATAAAACGAGTCATGTAAAAGGCGATCAATATTATTTACGATCATATATAGATCGAATGTGTAATCATGCATTCCGGCCTGCTGTATAAATGTACGGGTTTAACTATATATATATATATATATATATATATATATATATATATATATCTATACTACCTATATAAACAAACTACCCTTTCTCCATTTAACTTTTGACCTTTGGATTACCTAATATACCCTCTACATTTAAACTACTTCCACACATCTTATCCATGAAATTCCAAAATTACCTTTAATAAATAACCTCACAATTATCTAAAACCCATATTGTTATAAAATCCCCATTAACTCTAAAATTATTGTTGAAAGTATTGTTACAGATAAGAAAAAACATCTTAATTGTCAGAAATTATATTACAAAATGTTTAAACAATAATTACCTTTTTATAACTCACGAAATTACGAACCAATTATGTCCTTTATATATTCATATTAAATTTTAATCTTTGACTTTATTTTTTTTAATTGTCTTGGTCTACTCCTCTACAATTGTAAGTGGTTATTTTTCATGGTTAGTGTTTGCACTTCATTATTTTTTGCACCTAATATGCGACTTATTTTTAGAATGATATATATATGGTTAGATCCTGCATTGACGCATCACATGAAAGTAAATTAAACGCTATAAACCGTTACGATGTCTAAAACGTTATAAACCGTCGCCGCTGTAACGCGCGGGCACCACCTTAGTATATATATATGTGCGTTAATTTTAAATTAGATTTTTGGTTGATTCAGAAATGATACTTAAGTCGGCAAAAAGCAACCTCGAGCTCACAACCGAAATCACCAAGTCAAACCGTTTCATTTGTAACTTTCTTTAGTTGAAACTTGAAACACATACAGTACGTACAATTAAGGTAATAAAATATACGAGTAATTGCCAAAGAAAAACAAACTTTAATTTAGTAAAACTGCAACTTAATTAAAATAATAAGCTTGTCATAAAAGTTTAATTTGGACAATAAAGCTACAAAAGTATCTCTCGGAGACTGAATTTCTAAAAAAATTTCGTTCAAACTTAATAAAAAGTATATAGGAATTTTATGAGCTAGCTAGGTCTCGTTTTCTATACAAGTATATATATATATAGAGAGAGAGACCAACTAAGATCGATAAGATCAGATCGAAGCTAGTTTATTTCCTGCTTTTCATACATTTAAAATTCCAATCTTTTCAAATTCTTAACAATGAAAAAACGAAAGTAAAATTAGTAAATGAAGCATGAAGAGTACGAGTAATTAATATTTTTCTTTACATGCATATGTTGCATGCTTAATTGTAGGATAATTAATAGTAGTAAATGATAGCGATACAAATAATCAACAATTGATATGAGAATTAAGTTGATGATGATAAGTTGCTTAATTTATTGCCTTCATCAAGATCTATCTTGGTGGTGGAAAATATTGAGTACCAGCCATGAATGAACAAAAAGGGGCTTGATATATAGAAGAAGAAGAAGAAGAAGGCTCCATAACAGTGGTCTCTTGCTGATGTCGTCGGGTGCTGGACGAACTTTCTCCAACTTGCATCAGCTGGTTAACGTTATTATAGTTGTAGTGACTGATGTGATCATGATCAGCGGCAGCTGGTCCGTGGTCATAGAGAATTCCATTGAAAACATGTCCGCCGACATTAATGGATGTCTGATACGCCAACTGATGCTCATGTGTTTTATTGTCCATATCTCTCACTCGAACACATTGGAATAGTGATGATCTGGATCTTACCTCCTCTGGAAAATGAAACCCTGTATAATTCAATCAATTACATGTGATTCATATATTTAGTTGATCACATTAAGGAAAGGAAACCACAAATTAAGTCACATTTTAGTTCATCTATATATTACGTACTAGTTTGGAACATCCACATAAAAATTTAAAGGGGTTTGCTAAGGGCTGTGTTTAAGGTGCATAAATTGTTTCTACATTTACCATGAAAATCAGAGGACAGGCTTTTAATATAGAAGGTACAAGTTTTTTATGCACGTTAAATACAGCCCTCTGTATTTAGACAAGTGCATGTGTTTTCACTCATTTATAGTTTTTCTCCTTCTCATTTGAACTTCTTTATATATAATTTCAGATCGATCATATATATATAGATAGATGTAAAAATAACGTAAATAAATTAGTTCGTAGTTTCCACCTTTTCTTGCTTAATTAAACACAACTATATAGAAGAGAGATCATACTACAACAAATTACGGTATTAACTAACAGCCGGATCTTATAAGATCTTATAGATCCGTCACAGTAGTTTATCCACATTCACACGTATTTTTATTTTTATATATATAACATATTTTGCTTAGTCACAAAAATGGCTGGAACCAGAGGCGGTACCAGAAAAAGATTTCAAAATGGGGAAAATTAAAAAATCCGTGAAAAACAAATATCAAAAGAGTCAAAATGTTAAAAACCAACAAATTTTTTTACAAATCGATAAAAATATTTAAAAATACATGACAAAATCTAAATTTAAAGGGGTCATTTGGCCCATTTTCCCCCATGTGGTACTCACTGGCAGGAAGTGGGCATGGAAAAAGTCTTATCCATGTTTAGAGTGGGTAAGGAAAATACCTGAAGTATTAGGCAGATGTGTAGTAGTAGTAGGCATGGCAAAGCCACTGTGTTGGCGGTGATGATTAATTTGTTGATGATCATCAAGACCAGCACCACCGCTTATCGTCATCAGACTAAGTTGCTCATGATGATCATTGTGTGGTGGTTGATGAGGTGACATTGATGACAAAGAAAGCTGTTGCTGCTGCAGGCGTTCTCGACGTGTAGCTGCTGAAACCCAAGTACTCTTGATGTGGGTTTTACATGGTAATCCACGGCTCCGGCAGCAAGTTCTACATCTCTTGTGTTGACAGTCTTTCTTTGCTTGGTTCCCACAATCTTGACAACTAACAACTGATGATGATCCTGATCCACCGTTATCATTATCGCTATCAAAGCCTATAATGTAGTTCTCCGCACCAGTACTTAGATAGCCTGATGCTTGCCTCATTACTTAATTTACTAACCCAACAAGATTAATAACATCATTTTATAGCGATCGACTTCATTTACATACAAATACGACCATGTACGTAGCACATTCTGAGTTTGTTTTCCGGCCGTATGTATGGCTTATGTATAGTCGTTTTTGTGATGATAAAGATTGTAGGCAGTAGAAGAGAATCAAAGATATATACGAGTATTATATAGATAGATTTTGGAGTTAATTAGAGTGTGGTTTCTTCATTGTTCATATATATACTTGAAAAAAGTAATAACTTACAATCAACCTTATATGTATATTTTTTAGTTTAATATATCTATAGGGATATAAAATTTGCCTCCAACAATCTGGTTTATTATTGTTTTATTTATATATGAAATTTTTTTCGCAAACATTCAATCGGTATGCGACATCAGAGAAACCTCACCGTATAGTAGTGAAGTCTTGCACGTACCCTAGATAACGAGATGTTGACCATGGGTCGTTACAAGTATTCGGAGGAAAAACCTCAAGACTTGTCATCCCTAATGATCAAACTCAAGACCTTGGGTAAAACATGGGATGCCTCTGACCAGTTGAACTAGTCATCATTGACATTTATATATGAATTGCTTTCATAAATTTTGTTTTCTATGACCATTAAAGATGTTTTAATTTGAATATTTAAAGTGTTCTCTTTTAGATTTTGATTTTAAATATATATTTTTTTATGTTATATAAAACTTGATGAAATTTATATCAATAAAAACACTTTTGTAACACAAAAAACTCATCTAAATTTTTTATTTTAATTCTGTTTTTTTTTCAGTTATTTCATTGTACTCTTATTTTAAAATATCTATAATATTACGTTATATAGCTTTAATCAAATTCAATGATCATATTAAAATTCATAAACCACATACAATAATGATCCATATACATAATTTTATATTATAGTCAAAGTTTCAAAGCTAAGTAAAAGTACCAGATCCATATATGAGCATAGACAAAACATTTTAAAGAATTGTCTGACTTTAACCCTGACCATTAAATTAGTTAAGATAGTTATAATGATATACGAGCATGGTATCTGCATTATGCGGCAGCGGTGGTGGGGAATACGGTTTAGTGGTGTTGGTGAATTGGTGGCGGTGTCAAGTGGTATAGGTTGATGTAATTATGATAATGTAAATTTTTAAAAGATAAGGACTTGTTAATTATTAAAATAAATGTTTAGATTATAAATTAATTTATTAAGGCAAATTTGGTATTTTATAAAATGTCTTTTCATAATGCGTGTTTATTAAGGGTAATTTAATAATTTCGTATGTAACTATTGTGTAACTATTTCTAAAATGAGGGAGTGTGATAATTTTTATGAACGGGTATAGATAGATAGTTGTATTTGGAACTCAATTGCGGTAAGAATTTAAAGATTATGAAACGGGTATATTCCTCTTCGATTGCAAATGCATATAGTGACTAGAAATTTGACATTTAGCTTCTTTTCTTTTCTAATGCAATTAATTTCAAAATTATCATATCCATTGAATGTATTAAAAGTTTGTACTCTATTTTATTTATTCTTTTTACAAATTTCCATTTATTATATACTAGCTAAAAGTATTCATAGTATACAAAGTATTAGAAATAATATTTGACCATATAGTTACATATGTTATTAGACCACGAAACCGAAAACATTGTATAAATTATAGCTAGTTAAAGATAACCTAATCTATGTCAGCCAATTATTGTGGCCCTAGCCATGGTGCATATAGATATACTCATAAAAGGCGCTTTTAGGGCATATAAGTTTTTATTTAATTGTGCAATTAAGAATGAAACATAATAATATATAGACAGTAAAGTACTTATGTAAATATGGTTATTATCTAATGAAAAGAAGCTAGCTAGCTTTATAGTGGCTAGGAATATTTACTATATTGTAAAATGCTATTTATATGAGTAAAAGAGTAATAATGATTGTAAAATGACTTTAATTAATGTCAAACTTTAAACTACTTTAAGTTAGGGTTAATAATGACAAAATCGTCATTCAAAATTAACTGATGGTAGAAGTTTTTTATCTTTTGAAAAGAAGTATATTGAGATGTTTAAATGTAAGAGTACGTAGGTCTCGGACTTTAATAACCGTTAAAGAAAATAATGACACCGGTAATTTTCAAACTTTCATCAAACTATAAGATTTTCATAATTCTACTTTGCATAATATTGTGTTGAAACTGTGAATTGCTCTTTACTAGTCGAGACTCAACTCTTAAACCACAAATTTAATCTCGTATCTCATGCCTCGTCTCTATACAATGACAAAATAATTGTACAACGAAAATTTGCAAAGACACGTGGATTCGATGTTTTTCGACAAATATCGAAACATTTACTGTTTATGTCAATTTTTACACGACTAACTGGTTTTTCAAAACACAATCATAGGATAACGTATTTCAGACAATATTATATAAGTTCAATAAGATTAAAACATTTTCTCAAGACAACCTTAAATTGTTAAAGCAATCTTTTTGCTAAAGTTCTCATAATAGGTCAAACTTATCTAAGGACAAGTATAATAGGGACAACTAAGCAAAATTTATTCAAACTTTAAAGCAATCTTTTTAGGCATGCTGGTCATTTAACTTGTTTTTTTTTTTTCAGAAAAAAGGTGTGTATTAGATATTGAGATTTTTAGCATACGTTGTGTTAACCGGGATTGTTTTAAAAAACTCATCGTCGTCTAGATCTCGAATGTCAATCACTCCATGAGAAACCTTTATCCTCAAAAGATCTAGAAGGAAAAACTCACTCAAACCTAGCATAAATGAAAATTAAATACATAGGAGTGTGTGACCATTTTCGAATATATTTACAATAAAACTCAAACTTAAAACCTCTTACGAACAAACTAACTTTTTTGCAAGTAGACCAAATAATAAGGATTTGTTGGTCATTTGCCTAAATATCATTTCTCATACCAAAATTATCGGTTCATGGCATATATAATAAATAAACAAGGATAAAGTAGAGTATATCTATACTCTTTTATAAAATAAAAAAAAAACTTTTATAACACAAACTCACCTACCCTCTCCTTAATTTTAAAAACCTTAAATGACACATTTACCCTCCATCTTAATACATCTTTATTTTTATATTATAAACCGTGACTAAAATGCCCTAAAACAAATTCAACATATATCTCTCTCACGCGAAACACATAACAAAAACCCTAACTCAAAATCCTTCCCCCTCCTCCCCCTTTCATATCTCACGCAACAATTCATCACATCTCCGACCGCAATGAAATTACTTTTACAATAATAACCACAGCATTACACGGACACTAATCTAGTAGTTCAAATATGTATACTACAAAATTTGAACCACCCAACAAACATAATTTAATATATGTTTCAAATTTCCTAAAAGTGTTGTAGCTATAATTACATATTAATATCTAATGAAAATAAATTCGAACCATAACATTTTTATGAAACCCAAATTGATTTCTATTACAGGTCCAACTTTATAGGCGTCTTGAAAGAACTCGTCCGGACTCGAGTATAAACATGTTCATAAACGTAGTCACTTAAACACTAGTACACAACCTTTATTTTACTTTAATATACAAACAAACTCGACACCAAAAGGTCTTCACCTTAATGGTATTACATTTATTATTACTTTATTATATACGGGCAAGCTTGATACCAAAAGATCTTCCGCTTAACGGTATGACTATGTGATCGTGATGTGATCCATCGACGACTATAAGGCTATGAGTTATACTTAAAAAATAGACAAATTGTGTAATTATTTGTAGATTGAGTGAAATAATTGCCTACTTAAAACAATAAAATAAAATTTGGCATCTCTGTTGAAAGCACAATAACATATCTCAAATCATTTATCAAAATCCATAACATCTCATATATCATATGTAATAAAAATTGTACCTGATTACACCTATAAACACAGCAAATGTAAGGTTTAAACCTCTACAACTTTATGAAAGATAAAAAGCCTAGGATTATTGTGAATTCTGCTCAACTGCCTCCTTTAGGTATCTCTCCTTGGCAGATAAAGATGATAGGACACCACAAAACCCAGCGTTCAACAAATCGTAATAGTAATCGAAAAACAAAAGTTGGAAATTAATCCGCAAGTAGATATTAGGTGCAAAAAAATAGTATAAATGTATAATACTAATCAATCATATAACGCTGGGAAGAACATGTTCGCTTGTAAACCTTCGGAAACTAACTTGATATCCAAATCAATTACTCTGGTGGCCTCTTTGGTATAGCTGTATTGACAGCACCATTTGCAAGATAGAAGTATTGGAACACACCAGTCAGCAAGCAGCACAAACTGTAAAAGGACGACGTATTATCAATCCTAACCTTCCTGCTTTTAACTACCAGAATTAAACTGAACTTCTATAAGAATTAGACTACAAAATAATCCAAGAAATGTAAATTGCAGATAACGTCGGGAGTTTGTAGTCTATAGAAAGTGATTATCAACAATTCAACATAAAGCCACGCAATCAAAAGGTCGATAACAGCTGAACCGAATTGTGAATAGCGAAGACTGGAACCAGCTGAATCAAATATTCCATTTGAGATAGCGATGAATGAGAAATTTCCAGACATACAAAGTTACATACATAGTTACACACTTATATATACACTAGTGTTATTTCCTATGCGATAAACAAAGGAAATTGATAATGACGGCCCTTAGGGCTGTCACTAATAACTTATTATACGCATAAAAAGTGATACTTGATATACTAAATATATAAAATACTAAACCATTGTATATTCTAACACCAAAGTACATGCTTTAATGCATCTAACTCCTGCTTGCAGATAGCCCTAAGGGCTGTCACTAGCAAAATATATTTAAAAGTTTGATTATTTAATGTTATAGTTTAGAGATACAAACCTTTTACAAGTGAGCAGAAAGTACATAAGTGAAACAGATTTTTATTTTTATTTTTAATGGGAAAAGGGATTAATAATATTAAAGAAATCTAGCAAGGTGCAAAAGTGAAACAGATTGTCCCAATCATTTTTTACTTTTGGTTGTTATCTCCAGACCTTTATGTAGATGCAAGGCAACGAAAGGAATGCAGAGATTGTGGTGTTGATACCTATGGGTAATAATGAATGTCTGAAGACTACATATAGGTTTCAAGAAAGAACTTGTTGAAAGAGGTGTGATCAATTCAGGGAAAGTTGTGAAACGGGTTTTTATCTCTTTAGTCAGGATGGAAAAGGCGTGCCTCTTTTAGGAGATATTATGAAACAGCATTTTACCTTCTCAGTAATAATAAATCAATTTCAAAGGTAATTTCATTAGAAAATCATGATGTGGCAGCACAAGATGTTCACATGTGTATTGTGAATACTCTTTTAGTTATGTATGTATATATATACACACACACACATACATATGGGAAAAGTGAATATGGGGTTGTCCCCCATCTAAGCTTAGATGGGGGACAACCCCATATTCACTTCCCCCCATACATATATCATATATGAAGAGAGTGAGAAACTTACCAAATAATGGAAAGAACTGAGGCTGGGATCAGGAGAAAGGACTTTAAATCATCTAATCTGTGCCGTGGAGCAAAGTAACCCAGATGCATCAGATCCAACCACCGACAGGTTACAGACTGCACAAAGCTCCCCTTCCTGGGAAACAACAAAATGCGAAGTGCAGTAGGGACAAAGCACATCCCTCTGTCCCCGGTAAATAGGAACATAAGTCGCTCCACAAGTTACAAACGGATTTCTAAAGTCATAATTCAGCTGTGTGGAGTCCTTCATGTTCCTCTCAGCTGCCTGTATAACTGACCGCGCCTTTTGACCATGGTTTTCAGGAGGATTGGTCTCCAACAGACGCCTAGCAAAGCTCGATGCTGTGATGAGATTACCCGCTTTGAAACACACAGTCATTGCATTCATCAAAGCTAGTCTCAGATGAGGCAGCTGAAGGTTACAGTGAGTAAAGTAAGCTGCCAACTCCTGTTGACGAACAGGGTTGTCTTTTAATTCTCTCCTTTTAAGTTCCAACTGTAAACCTAAAACATACTCCTTCACAATAATCACCAATTCTTTAACTTCATCCACTTCTCTCCTTGACTCGACTACAATCAGTGGAATAGTATGGAGAATACCCATAAAAAGCCTTAAAGCTTCAGTGAACTTCCCAGCAGTGGTGGCTTTGTAACCAGCCTTGAGTTTGTCTTCCAACTGTGAAAAGTTGAACACGAGTGCAGGTGGGCTCCGGACATTAGGGCTTGCTGATTCACTCCAGCCTCTCTCAATAGCCAATGCGATTAGCGGAGCTGATGTGAAAGCACGCAGGTAAGTATGACTCCCCATATGAAGGTCGATGAATAACGATTTTAAGGGTGTGAAATTCTTTATTCCCAGCTGTCGGTTTAGCAACCGCATTGCGGTGTCAAAGTTTCCTGCTGCTGCATGTTCAGCCGCTAAAGATGATTTTTGGACCCAAATTTGGCTCACAGGCATGCCAGGTGTAGGCGCCACGAATACTGATGTCCTCGCAGTGGAGGCTTTGGGGGTTTCAACATCAGGGGGAAGTTCAAGATCCTCAAGATCCCAACCTGGCTCTTCACTATCTTCATGTGCTTCCTCATCATCCGGTTCCATGTTGATGACACCATTCTGAATGTTCTCCGAATCCACAATATCCAAATCCTCACCCCAATCGGCATCTGCAGCATCCTCGTACTCTTCCTGTCCACCTTTCCCCGCGTTATCAAGACCACCCTCAAAGATCCCTTTCATGACCCTTAGTAAGGGCCAGTCTCCACCGCACAAGACAGGAGTCGGTGGCATTAATAGAGAAGTGGACCTACCACTAGGCAAAGTTGGAACATTATCTTGAAGTTTTGTGGCAAGATCCTCAGCAATATCAATTAACCCATGGGCTTTAGCTGTAGCAAAAGCTAGTGGCAGATGACCCGCATTCTCTAAAATCTTAATTCGCTCTCGGACATCTCCTAGGTACAAAGCATTGTGAAACTGACCCATAACATCATTTTTCACCTCTGCAATTTTCATCATTTTGGATAACTTGTCCAAATTTCCTGTAATCAGATACAGGAATGATAGCCTCTCAAAGTTCTTAGTTCTCTGATACGCGTACTCAACAATACCTGCATTCCCCTGACGAAGGGCCTCAACACCCAATCTATACCAGTGATCCTTTTCATCAATCTCTTTAGCAGAAGCAACGGCAATTTGAATGTTTCCACTTTCAAGTGCTAAATTGAAGCGGGTTCTTTCATCTTTCACAAAATGGAGAGCAACCTCCGGAAACCCTTTTTGCTGAAGATATGCAATCATGGCCTGCCCACATAGCTCTGAGTTTCTTATCATACTCATAACATGATCATATCTCTTCTTCAGTAAAGACAGCTTGAAGAGATATTCAGTTGCATCAATAGCTATAGAGCGGTTTTTGCCATCTCGGTCCAAGCAGAATATTGTGTTTCCATATATTTTTGTAATGTATACAGGAACATCAAGTGTTTTGATAATTCCACAGTCCCCATTAGGCAAACAATACTTAATGTGGGTTAGGGTTGTGTATATAAATACACCATTATCATCCCATGATCCACTTTTAACACGGATTGTTTCATGAAGGGTGCAGCGGTGTACAAGTCTCTTATCAGCAATGATTATTGAATGTTTGCTGAGCAAAGCAACGCTCTCCATGTCATTAGACCACACTACATACCTTACAAAAGAAGTTTGAAGGTCTCCCAGAACCAGTCGTTGTTGAAGGTCAAATATAATAACCCTGTCCTCTGACCTGCAGAGTAAGTTACCTGTACCCGCATAAAATATTGCATCAGTTACAACTGGAATGGCACTCTTCTTTACTATTTCATTTTTCAAGTTCTTGACTAACACTTGATTGGTGCTCTTCTCAAGCACTGCAAACCTATTTCGGGCTACAAAAACTGCTGATCCCCCAACACCTCTTTTTGCCTCTTGGACTGTATCACCTCTGGTGAAGCTATCTTTCGGTATGATATAGAGTTCATAAGATCCTCCATCTACCTCTGAGCATATCAAAATAGCATTTTCAGTGGGGCTATAAGAAAGCGTTCTAGGACCCTGGTTCAAGCTGGCAGAACCAGGCCTGCGGATTGGTATTATTTGGGTGTCTTTCTGAGTTGAGTACTCGTAAAACCGCAGAAAACGGTCTTTGACATAATATAAAGAATCACCGCTAACAGAGAAAGCTGGGCGCTCCCTTTCCAACTTGAAAACTATCATGCCACTATCATGGCCAGCAGCCAGAAGGTTCATCTCAGGATGGCACCCGAGAATCCAGAACCGGTCATGTTCACGTCGAAAAGTTTGAAGGCCTGTCCTTTTTGTAGCATCCCAAACACGTATACTTTTATCTTCTGAGTTTGATACGATAATGTCCTGCCTTGAATGAAAAAGAACAGATGAAACATTGTTCATGTGACCTCTCAAAGTGTCTACTTCCCAAGCTTTTGAATCTGAAACATCATAGTATTAACTTCAGTTTTGATTATAACGGTACTCTAAAGCTCACAGCATTAGAAAAACAGATAAAGAAAAGTACATTTCAGGTTCTTGAAAGCACAAAAGTAAAACAATCATGTATGCCATTTCATATCCGACGATCCAAGAAAGAAATTAACATTGAAGAAGAGCCGAAAAGAAATGACAGAGATCATACATATACTTAGCATAAAATTAGATCCCCTACAATGTGTGTGTGCGTATCCATAGCATGGTGGATAGGTGGAAATAATAGTAGAGTTACAAAAAGATATTAAGAATGCCGGTTAAGGACCACTTTGCTCACAGGCAGATTAATGACTGATGCCAAGAAAGAAACAATATGGTGAAAGAAGCACCAAGATAAACAAGCTCCTGTTGACCTACTTCCCAGCTTCTATCACATACATAACTCATAGTCTTGTATACTTCTTCCACTCTCTTATTTGCATAATCTTCTACATTTTATTACTCTTGGGTGAGGTTAGGCAACTAAAGTAGCACAATTATTATACTAAAGTTACAAGAAATTATATTGACTGACAGGCACTGAAAACCACTCAGCCGATGGATAGAAGTAGTAACTAATGCCAAATAAACACACCTGAAAAAAAAAAGAGGCAGTAATAACACAATCCTAGATTTTCTGCTCAGTTTAGGCCCTAATCGACATAAGACACACTATAGTGTTTATCTAATTTTTAATTTTTTTTTCTTTAGCTATCGGACATACATGACTTGAGAGGCTTTTGTCAAGACTCAAGTTTCATGCTAGTTATCATATAGGTCAACTAAAAAGTGAAATACCCAAAGTGCCTGGATCTCACATAACATATACAAGGACCAAAAGAATCAAAAACTGTAACAATCATACCATTCATTCGCCAGATCTTAACTTGGCGATCATCAGCACCCGAGACAATAAGAGGGAGAGTGGGATGGAATGAAGCCCAATTGACTCCACGATCATGGCCCTCCAAGACATACTTTACAACGGCATCAACACCACCAAAAAAATCTGTATTCATCTGACTCAATCGCAGAATGTCATCAGCAGGAGACACAGATTTCTTCCTCAGTGCACCAATATCCCATACCCTAACAGTCTGATCTAATGACGCCGACACAACAAGGTCCTCCTTTGGATGGAACAAAGCACACATCACATAATGATTGTGTCCTGTCAAAACAGATATACAGGTACGAGATTGCCAGTTCCAGATCCTTATAGTTTGATCATCACTAGCACTAACAATCCAGGGAGACTCGTGATGAAATTGAACTGTTCGGATGTAATCAAGATGCCCAAGAAGTGTAAACAAACACCTATGCAATTTGTAGTTCCATACTTTGATCTTATAATCATCTCCTGCAATAACCATTTGTCAAAGAAAGAAGTTATCTACTCAAAATTTAGTACACTAAAGAATGAAGATCAAAACCACCATCATGAAGAGATATATACTACATATTACATATAGATGCCTATCAATATCTATATACTATTAAATAAAGCATTTTTCCCCTCCCCATTTTAAGATTTAATATAACCAATAAAAAAGTGTCACAACACCCTCACTTGCACCAACAATGCCAGAAACCACCAAAAAAGCGAGAATCGTCAAAAACTATTTGCTGCCATCACATTGTGCAGGTACCCTGCTAGTGTGTACATATTTATACAAGCAAAAAATGGTTCCAACTATTCGAGATTTTATTTTTTTAAGGGTAGAAGAGAAACCTCACCCATGCCACCTTTGGGGACTTAGAAGGTAAATCAGGATACCACAAACCATGACCAACGAATTATTACGCCTACTTGGAGTTGCGGCTTACAGCATTCAAACTTAAGACCTCCTTTATAAGACCCCAATCCCTTACCGCCCGACGGCAAAACCTTTGAAGATTCTATTCAAAATATTCAAAATCTAATCGGTCAATTACATGTCGGTTTCCATTAACTATTGCATCAAAATCATATACATTATCAAGTAACCAGATAACAAGCCCAGATCCTAATCAACTCTATACTTTCCATAAACACAAAGCATCGTATTGATTCGATCTCCAACATAAACAAACATATACAAACTCTAAATTATATATATACAGTTTCAGCAAACTCAACATCTATGATATACACAAATTTCACAAACAGATCAACAAAAATATACCTCCAGAGACGAACAACGGCTGCGATTTATGAAAATGCACACCGCGAACCGGCCCGTCGTGCTCGTCGAACCGATCAATGAGTGTGCCCATTCGGTAATCCCATAGCTGGATGACTCCACTATGAAGACTAGCTAAGATCCATGGTCTCTTGCTATGGAAACTCAATCCTTTCACTCTATTACTCTTTGTTTCAAACTTCGTCAACATCTTTTCAATCTCAAACCCTAATTATTACAATTCAATCGATATATACGTATATATATATAGATGTGTAAGCAATCAATCAAATAAACTTAATACATTGTTATAATTAATTATGTAAATTAAGAAATGAAATAGATATATGTTTACCTTATTAATAGATCTGGGAATTGTGATTTGATTTCAATTGAGATCACAAGGCATTTGATTTTAGAAGAGAAAATAAAAAGACCCCTGTGTGTTTGCTGGTAGATCTAACACGCACTATATTATGTGTCTGTGTGACTCGCTAGACGGTTAGATCTGATTATGGCATTTTGGTAAATTAGACTTGTTGGAAACACTAAAGGAAAATGATATCAATCCTCCTAAAAATCATTTTAATATATCTACTTGTTAACACATGTAATCCACTAATTCTTTTTTTTAATCACACCCCTAATTTTTCACATATTACGATCCTATTAATTATAAGGATTTAAACAATTAGGAAGATTGATCTGACCCATTAAAGAATTGATAGTGTAATTAATCATTAATGTTAAAGGGGGTATTATATGCGAAAATGTTTTAAAAGATGCTATGTAAAAATATTACTCGTAGTATATTTGATAGATAAGGGAGGACATTTTATACATTTATCTCATGTAACTTTTAATAAGTGTGTATTTTTTTAATAAGTGGTATAAACGAGTGTCCATAGTTACAAAACTTATATGAGGCATGAGTCAAATAAAAAAAATGGGCGACTAAGTAAATGATTCGACCTTGCTCCGGCCTTCAGGCTTAAGCATGACTTGCATTTTGTGGTTTAACAGGGTACCAATAAAAACGGATCATATTACGAATCACGAGTTATATATATATATATATATATATGTTTGTGATTATAATTTTTTAATATGTTTTTAAATTTTAGTTTATTTCAATAGTTCTTTTTTTTAATTTTAGCTTAATATATAGCTATTGGATCCGATTATGGCATTTTGGTAGATAAAATTGTTGTTATTAAAATTAATCAAAATAACTGTCACCTAGTGTCATAATTATTAAACTCGTACGAATCATGAGTCATATAAAAAAAATGGGTCATTCAGTAAATAATTCGACCTTGCTCCGACCTCTAGGTTTCTAACATGACTCGTGTACGTTTTGTGGTGTGACTCGGTCCCAATCAATACGGATCACATTACGAATCACGAGTCAACAGTCATAGTTATCTAACTTGTACGAGTCACGAGTCATATAAAAATTGACTCAATAAATGATTCGACCATTCCCCGACCTCCAGGCTTGTAGCATGACTCGCGTTTTGTAGTGTGACTCGGTCCCAATCAAGACGGGTCACAAGTCAAAAAATACATGTATACATGTTTGTAATTATAAATTTTTAACTTGTTTTTCAATTTTATTTATTTAAATAGTGTTCTATAATAAATACTTATATATTGTTATGAAATCATGATTTTTACGAATCGAGTCACATTT
The DNA here is from genome assembly GCF_010389155.1 of Erigeron canadensis. Classification (NCBI taxonomy): domain Eukaryota; kingdom Viridiplantae; phylum Streptophyta; class Magnoliopsida; order Asterales; family Asteraceae; genus Erigeron; species Erigeron canadensis. The sequence continues at coordinate 40,215,390 of NC_057762.1, forward strand.
TGAGTCACAAGTCAAAAATTTAAGCTATCGAGTCGAATCAAAAATACGAATTAACAATTATGATAGAGGGTAAAACAAATAAAACAAAGGATCTAAGTCTCACGTTTTATAATGCCCTAAATTTATATATATATATATATATATACGAGTATTATACAGGGAAGTGAATATGGAGTTGTCACAGATATAAACTTAGATGTCAAACCTCTTATGTACAATTATTTTATTTAATTAAAAACATGTAGAATGTATCTATTAATTCGTAAGGAGTTTTTTTTATAATAAAATTAGAAAGGTACACACGTGATGCGGCAGTAATGGTTGGTGACGATGTAATGGTAGCGATTGTGGTTGCGGTGATGGATGGTGGCGGCGTGCATTAGTAGCGGTGGCAGTGGCGGCAATTAGTGGTAAATGTGGTGGCGGCGGTAGAGGCAGCGACGGAGAGTAATGTAGGTTATTGATGTAATATGGTTTTGATGGATTGTTGAAAGTTGAAAATAAGATTTGCTTTAATATAGTACAAGAGTAAGTACCCGCACGTTGCGGCGGTGAGATGGTGGGGGTGATAGGTCATAAAGTGTGATAGGTCATAGAGTGTGATAGCCAAATCCCTTAACCGTACGGGTTCCGCCATCGGATTTAAAAATTCATCGAAAGTATATCGAATGACATCTTTAATGAAAGAGCATGATATTTTAAGAACACCCATATAATTTTTATAATTTATCGATGTACGAGTTGTGAGATAAAATATTTTTGAATGAATTAGAGAAATATATGATTTATGGAGGAGAGAGAAAAAATATGATTGATTGAGATTTGAGGAGAGAGAAAAGGTGTTTGGTAAATATAGAATTGATAGAAGAGACATTTTGGGGAAGTAAATGTTGAAACTTAAAATGTTAGACAGAGGAATCTGCTTTATAATATAGTATAGATAAATATAGATTACAATCCATTTATTCATTTTAAATACTTCTCTGTCCCGATTTAATTGTCCAAAATTAGTTTGAGTCTTTCTCCTCTAATTTTGACCGTAAGTATTTTTATTTGTATAATACATTATCTAATGAAAGTTATATCAATGAAAAATATATGTAAAGCTCAACTTATCCATATATCTTATATAAAGTATTATATAACACAAATGAAAAAAATTACGATCAAAATTACAAAAACAACACTTCATACGTTAAAATATAGAACAATTAAATTGGAACGGAAGGAGTATTACACGAGTATATGAGATAGTCCATTAATTACAAACTAGTAGTAAATTTAAGGTATATTTCTAAAAAATATAGGAATACCTGTGATTAATCAGTTGCTTTTAGAAGAAAAAAAACAACATAACGTATCTAATGAGATTTGATCCCCCGAGAAACCTTTGGTTATAGACTTATAGAAATAGGAATGATTTTGCGTCTAAACAAAATTAAAGTTATCGCCTGATCGGCGGTTACAGATTTGTTTCTCGATAAAATAAAATTTCACATCACATCCAAATTTTCTATCTAATTATGAACACTAATAGGCGACTACACATGAAAGAGTGTCTTATGTGCAATAATATAATATGTGGTTTCAAAACATGACTACTTTAGCGTATCTATTATTAATACTTAATAGAGTCACTCTTCAACAATTCATTAGAATAAATATGATATTCCAGATTCCATAGCTCAAATAATTATATGTTTTTTATAAATTTTATTATGATATAATTTTTATACACAAAATTTGTTTTTTTAACCATATTTTATAAGATATATATTTTTTGATAGTGCACGTCATGTAATGATGAATGATAGATATATTCATTTAAAATAACCTTTTAGTAATTTTTAATTTTAACCGCAAAAAACCATCGTATTCATACATGACAAAATCAAGAGAGGAAAATAATAAAAAAGAATTAATAAATTATACATAGCATAAAATTATGGTATTAAAAAAAAATAGTGGGGCAATTTATTGGGAAATATCATTTCTCGTTGTGAAATATAAGATATATAAATCTTAAAAGAAGGTTATTTAAGAAAAGAAGGTTTTATTTCAAAATGTATAGATTGTATGTCTTACACATAAGAAAGACAAAAATAATTACATATATCTTTAAATTCACACCACTTATTAAAAATGGTTCTAAAAAGTATGCAATAATGTTTTTAGTTAGAAAGATATGTAAGTGTCCCTGTTATTAATATATTTAAGTATGAGTTTCTAATCATTTTCTTATTATGTTATTCAATGCATGTCTTTTAACTTAAATTTGTTAATTGTCTAATTAGGTTTATTAAGTTCACCGTTCTTTTATAATTGTTTTTCTTTTATGTATTAGGTTTATTAAGTTCACCGTTCTTTTATAATTGTTTTTCTTTTATGTTGAGTTTCTTTAATAACCAGAACGGTATTTGCGCGTTGCGTCGGTGATGGAGGTGATGGTGAGGAGGTGATGTAATGGCGGCGGTGGTGGTGATTGGGTGATTTACCTGACGAGCTATGCCCTTAGCCGTACGGGCCCCGCTATTAGATTTAAAAATTTGTCAAAAGTATATCAAATGACCACTCTAATAAAAGAGCATGAAAATTTAAGAACACACATATACAATAATTTTTATAATTTATTAATATACGGTTTTTGAGATAAAAGATGTTGAATGGATTAGAAGAATAAAATGATTTATGAAGGAAAGAGAAAAAAATGATTGAGTGAGATTTGAGGAGAAAAAAAAGATATTATAGTTATTTTTGGTAAATATATAATAGATAAAAAAGATATTTTAGGAAAGTAAATATTGAAATTTAAAATTAATATTGAAATTTTAACTTTTAAATTTAATATTGAAAATCAAACATAAATTTATAATATAATATAGATAACAATGCGTATAACATATATGTAACCTCTATTTTACCTTTAGAAACACTTAACTTAAAGGCTTACGAAAAGTATATTGGTTATTTTTAATATAAAAATCAATATAAATAGATGAGAATGACATCCACCATTAAGATTTAAAAAGGTAAGTTTGGTTTGAGAAGTTGGCGACTACTGTTGAAGAGACGTATGATTTGAAATTCACAGATGACATCACTTTAAAGAATGGACAAACGTTGTAGTTTATTATACAACTAATTTGGTAAGTTCTTTTTATCATAAATAAAAATAGTAAATTACTTGCGAATGCAAATGACGAAAGTCTAGCGTATATAATTTTAACTGAGAGAGTATCTTTCCACATAATAAATTTCCAATTAAACATTTCCGTTATAAAACTCTCATTATAAAGAAATCTAAAAGAAAAACTCACCTAAATCTATCATAAGTGAAAATTAAATATATACAAATTTAAACATCTATTATTTGTACATGAATTTTGCTTATTTTCTCCTAACCTTATGTTTTAATATGTCTTGTCAACATCAGGTTTTTAATATCACATGTATGTATTAACATACCGAACTATATTTATCTATGTTAATTTTAAATCTACGTTTTTTTTACTGACATCCTATCAATGATATCACCCGATCATGTTATCAATTCAAAAAGGGAAACCTAATCTTTCTAATGAAAACTGTCTAATGATATTTGAACCCAAAACTTTTTGACCATTTATGTTTGTTAATTTTAAATCTTTATCTTTTTACCAATGTCCTGTTAATGATATCACTCGATCATATTCTATTATCAAGTCATCAATTCATTGAGAATAACCTAATCTTATTTAAAAAAAAAACTTTTTGATCATTAGGTTTTTTATCCCCATGTTCAACATTTCTTATCCCACAAAACACCAAAGTCAATTTCTTAATCTTTGTTCCTAAGAGATTAGTCAATCTCTTAATCTTTGTTCATAAATTATTACTAATTATTTTATGAGTCAAACAAACCACAAGTGTGTGTACAAAAGAACCCGGTGAAAAAATGGAAACCTATCAATAAATAGCTTTTATCTAGGCGTGCTACTCTTTTCACAATTACAGTAATTCTTCCTTTTTTTGGAAACAATTCTCCTAACTTTCTTCCTGTTTCACCTTCTCTGACTATCTATAAAACACACACAAATTATTATATTACATATATCTTCTATATATATATATATTCAAAACAACTTCATAATTTACTTCTTGTTCTTCAGATCTCAAAGACAACCAAATTAAACATATTTATTTTTTTACACACATACAGTAAGTGTGTGTGAAAAAATGGCAAGAGGAAAGATTCAGATCAAGAAAATAGAGAACTCAACAAACAGGCAGGTGACATATTCAAAACGAAGAAATGGGTTGTTTAAGAAAGCAAGTGAGCTAAGTGTGCTGTGTGATGCTAAAGTTTCAATCATCATGGTTTCTTGTACTGATAAGCTTCATGAGTACACAAGTCCTAACATCACGTATTTTTTTTTTTTCTTTTCTAGTAACCATAATTTAAGGTTTATGTTTTTGTTTGATGATAATTTTAATGGTTGTGTTTGTGACCAGGACTAAGCAGTTTTTTGATCAGTATCAGAAGGCTTCTGGAATTGATCTTTGGAATTCTCATTATGAGGTTTTAATTTTGTTTCTTAAGATTATATAATAATTAGTTGTTTTGGTTAATTATGAGTTATGACTCCTACTAGCTTAGCTAGGGTTAGTTACTAAAAATCGTAACAACAGCAAATCTCAATTTTTCTAGCAAATTTCCTTTTAATATGTTTTTAGGGGTCGGTTATTGTTTTTTTTTAATATAGAATATATATATAAAAAATTTAAATAAGAAACAACTATTCAAAATATTAAAAAAAGTAAGTTTTATTTATTAATAAGTATATTTCAGGTATAATCTGCTATCGATCAATAATCCTTTTTTACTTTAGTTTTTGTTAATAGATCGAGATGTTACGTACAATTATCAACTTGATATATCGATGTTAATGAAATTGGTGAAAAAAGATCTTTGAACATGCTTTAAAAATTGGGGATGAATCAAAAGTAAGTCGTAGCTGGTTAGCTAGCTAAATGATTGATATGATGTGGTTGCAGGGATATATATATGTGAGCAAGGCAGATGTATATCCTAGGGTTCTTAATTGGTTCTTACCTAGCTAGCTACTATATATGATTACTATATATACTTTTTAATTACTTTGAGCTCTTTTTATTTTATTTTTTCTGCTAATATATATATATATACAATTTTCATTGCCATGTTTTGAACAGTATATATCTTTAAGAATGTGAATCTTGTATATATATAACTAGCTTTTGTTTTCTGGGTTTTGATCATTTGAAAACTAAAAGTTTCGTGAAAACTAGAAAACTGTCAAACACACTGTGATCTGAATTTAACACAATGTGTTTTTAATATGTTTTTCGAGAACACATTGTGTTAAGTTCATATCACAGTGTGTTTGAACAATTTTTCGATTTACAACGCTATCAAAAACACACTGTGATTTAAAACTTAACACAACGTATTTTAGGTTACACAATAAAAACACATTGTGTTAAATTCAGATCACAGTGTGTTTTGGTCAGTTTTTTAGTTTTCTCAAAAAATTTAGTTTTCGAATGAATATTTGATTTTGTTTTCTTGTCAGGAAGGAGATATTGTACGTAATTAATTAGAGTTGTGTTATATTAGGTGTTCAATAGTAAAGTTTCACTAGATTAAAGTGTGTAATTAAATGTTCCAAACTATATATATGAACCATATATAATTAAACGTAACTAATTATTATACCATATATATCAATACAAACATTGCCTATATTTTGATATATATATTATAAGGAAATTTGCTAGAAAGATTGTAGACTAGTGTGACTAAATTAGGGTCCCAAGTAGTTATTATGTTTATACAATATGTACATATATACATGGGCACGTTACTTTCAGTTCACTAACATATATACTGGCTACAAAACTCTTTTTAATCGCTAACTGTCAATCGTACTAAATTAACGCTAAACTGACTGTAATAAGTTCACTTTAATCTCTAAGTGTGGCTATTAAATTACAAATTGTTTGCTGCAGTAGTTACCTGCATCCAAGATATTACTCTGTAAATATTCCTAGTCAAGGTCACGTTGTAAATTAGTGAGAAGAAAGTTGTTTCTAAGGCATGTAAATTTGATGCAGAAAATGCAAGAGGAACTGAGGCAGCTTAAGGAAGTGAACAAAAATCTAACAATGCAAATTAGGTACTACTTTATTACTCATATATGATATATATACTTATGAAATTTATACTATAAACTCCACATAAGGGCTTTTTTGGGTGAATGAGTTAGTTATATCAATTATACGAGACATTTTGAATACACACCTTAATCAGTAAATTAAAATCTCAAATGATAGATACTCATATAACTTATGTATTCTGAAAAATCAAAAAATTCATCAGAGGCGATCCCCTTGTCCTTTTATACGAAAGCGGGCTCTTTATGGTTTTATTCGATAGCAAATAGACTAGAAAAGATCGATTATCTAAGAATGGAATTTTGGAGTCGAATGGTAGACCCGGTCAAAGAGTATTCAGTTCCAATACTGTTTTAAATCTCTTAACTTTAATTTTAATATTTTTCATTAATAATGTAAATGTTATATTAGAGTCATATATGAAAAAATAGTACTGTATTCAATAAAACCTTAAAAGCTAGAAGTAGTATTATTACCAAACACTACAACAAATATGTTATATCTTAACACTCATTTCTTCGCACTTTTTAAAAATGTTTAAAAAATTGTAAATTTGTTCACACTTATAAATGTGTGAAAAAAACTCACATTTAAAAGTGTGAAGAAAGTTAAAAGATCAAAAAATTTTCACAATTATATATGTAGAAACAAAAAGTTCACATTTTCAAGTGTGTAAAAATATATAATTGTTAACACTTAAAAGTGTGGAAGTAACTTGTGACACCAAATTTCCTCACACAAGAGGAAGTGCGAGGAATTTGAGTGTGTAGCTCTCACACTTTTAAGTGTGAAAATGTTTGACATTTTTTTATACTTTTAAGTATACATTTATACTTGTGAAAAAAGTATGTCTTTATTAATTTTTTCACACTTCTAAGTGTGAAATTTTTTTAAACAATTTAAAATGTGAACAAATTAACATATTTTTTCACATTTTTTAGAAATACAAGGAAATAATTGTGAGCAATTAACACTTTTGTTGTAGTGAAAAAAGATGATGATGACCCATACAACCCATTTTGATAAATAAGTTATCCTTCCTATGTTTTTTACTATCTTTAGAAATAACAAGGTAGGGTGAAATATCCAAGTGTGGGTTTTGGACCTAAGGTCATTCTGATATAACCTGATCAAGCTAGGCTCAAATTGATACTTGCATTAACACATTATTGTCTACTGTATTGTGCAAGTCTTGATTAGTTTATATATCTCATAGTTCTTTTTTTATAAAATTAATTTCATTAATATTTGTTCTATGGGATCGGAAAAAGGCAAAGGCTTGGTGATTGCTTGGAAGATTCAGGTTTCGAAGAATTGCTTGAACTTGAGAGGGAGTCACAAGATGCCGTAACTGTCATACGTGAACGCAAGGTCAATCTCTCTTCTCTTAAATAATAAGACAAAGTTTCATATCATTTTTCATTTGAACTTTCGTACGTTAACATGTGTTTTTTGTAAATCGTAAAGCTTTTCATTAAATTGTTTTGGTGATATCGTGTTTTTTTGGAACGAAAATACAGCTCAAAGTGATTGATAATAAGCTGCAGACTTCCAAGAAGAAGGTAATGTAAAATGATATCAGTATACCTGGATTCAGTACAGGCCGGTTCACTCTAAAAATCAGTTCCAATTTTTGTTTTTCTCCTTTCAGGTGAGAAGTGCTGAAGATGTTTACAAAAAGCTGATGCATGAATTTGTAAGTCCTCATAACTTCAAGCCTTATAATAACTTCAAAATAATGTCATAACTCTTGGTAGTTATGGCTTTATGGCATTTTCATTTTCGTAACATTATATATGTAATTTGACTGAAATGATGAATGCAGGATATAAGAGGGGAAGATCCACAATATGGGATGATAGAAGATGCAAGAGAGTATGAAGCCGTGTATGGATACCCGTCACATATTGCTGCGCCACGCATCCTCACTCTACGACTGCAACCTAACCACCCTGATCATCTTCATGCTGCTGCTGCATCAGACCTCACCACCTATTCCTTGCTTGGCTAGCTAGGAAGCTCGTATTCTTATAAAAGGTTTAATTTGTAAGAACATTAGTTAGTTAGGTATCTAAATGTTTTCAATCTCTACCTGAAACGAGTCGTGACTGTTAATTTGTCTACTTAAGTACTTAACTAACTGCTAGTGTTTCTGTTTTACTATTGGCTGATGAGTGAGAACTTATAGATCACATTCGTAAGACACTCGCACTATAATCACTAGCTAGTCAATTGTTAGTCATTGGTGGTTACTCGAATTGATCGAGTATGAACTTAAACGTCACATGGAGCTAACTATTTGTAGTAATGATGTACGTAAATTAAGGACGTCAGATCAAAACACACGGTAGCTCCGTTGGTATATATATACAACTGGAGTACCTTGTAATTATTTATATATATATATAGCGGTTTTTCATCCAAAAAATAGCTAGTAGCTTTGAGTTTTTGGACTAGCCAATGTATAGAAACTGGTTTATGACAAAAGATATGATGATCAACTAACGAAACTTATATTATGTAGTCTCACCTTTTTAGTCACCTTACAAATGTATTATTCATGTCAATTTTTTTATATATAAAAAGGAAAGTTTATCTCACTAACCAAACAAGCTCAATCACTTTAATACTCATTCTAAACACTTCTTGTACCAAAATACATCTTGAAACCCAACAGTTAGCATCACTGTTGAAAAAAAGATGTGATGTTTCAAACTTTAAAGATTTCCTTTTTTGAAGAATAATACTTGATCGATTAGTGAATTGAACCGCCAAACAAACATGAATGTTTCATTTGGATCTCACATTCAATGTACATTCTCATATCTTAACTTTTATAGTAGTAGTAGCAAGCCCATACTATATCTTATCTGTCAAATTCCACATGAATGAAAATATCAAAAGAAATCCTTTGTCAAAATATTATTCCTATCTTCTGATCACTCAAAAGATATGGATTAAGACTTAAAAAAAAACTTTTTGATAAGAATCAGTTTCTTGATTACATAATTACACGGACTCTTTTAAAATACAATTGGGGCTCAATAAAAGCCCAAAAGCCAATAAAGTGTGATGAAGCTCCATAACATCTCTCTATCCATGTAAATATAGTCCACTACCTATTGCCATGTTTACGTTGCGCGAATACTTATATGAATTGATGTCACATTTTGCTAGGCGGGGTAATAAACTTCATGTACTGTCTCCAACTGAGTCGAGTGACTCAGCTCACGAGCCATTTGAGATTGACTCATCTAGTCATCTACAAGAAATTTGGAGTTTCAAGACGACACATTGGCAAAAATATGTTGACCCAAAAAAAGTCAAAAAGCAACACTTATGTTGTCATCCAGCGGTTTTCGGGGATTGACAACAAATCGCCGCCGAAAGTCTCTAGTATCGATTCGGTGTAATGATCTACTCGCACTACAACAAAAATGTCAATTGCCCACATTTATTTTCTCGCAATTCTAAAAAGTGTGAAAAAAATATATTATATTTGTTCACATTAAAAAAAATGCACACTTAAAAGTATGAAAAAATTAAAAATATCGTACTTTTTTCACAAGTATAAATGTATAAAGAAAATGTTTACTTGAAAATGTAAACTTTTTATTTCTACATATATAATTATGAAAAGAATTTGATTATTTAACTTTATTTACACTTTTAAATGTGAGTTTTTTCCACACATTTATAACTATGAACAAATTAATAATTTTTTAAACATTTTAAAAAAATGTGAAGAAATGTGTATTAATAAATAACATATTTGTTGTAGTGTCGGACCCTTAGTTGAGTATACCATGAACTACTCAAGTAGGTTTATGTCTCATAATTTACCGTTAAAAAAAAACTTGTTATTGTTATTGAGATTGCACACTTGTAGCATTAAATATTTTATCTATCTATTTAGGTATCATCATATAATCTAGTCGAGCTCAAAAGTGTCGGGTTGAATTTAAAAGTGATGAGTGGATTCGCTTAAACCTATCGAGTTCGTACTACTAGCTAGTTTTGATTATGATTTAGTTTAATATCTTAATTAGTTGAGTTGAGTTGAATTGAGTTGAGCTCAATGTATCGATTAGTTAACCGATTTGGATCTCTAGCTTGAGAATAGATGTTTAGTCAAGTTCAAGTCAATTTTTTAGCTTAAAGTTTCGTCATCGAGTCAAGCTCGAGCTTGGTACTGTATAAACTCGATCAAATCAGCTCGATTATTGCCGTAATTTGGCCAATTTATCAAGTATAATCATATGGGGATGTAAATGGTTCATGTATTCAACATATATGAGTAGGAAACAATCAAAAGGATTCAACATCTTTGACTAAATAAAAGCACTAATACTCTACTAGGAGTCTAGAAAATATCGTACTACGTACTATATATGCATACAAGTATACAACCTTCAACCTTTGGCTAGAAAGCCTAGAACTCAATACTAAATTATTAAAAGATTGAAATAACAAAAATTGATGGTGTAGAATAGAGCCAAAAAAGTATTACCATATCACATATGCTGAGTTTATATACTCCTTGGCCTCAACGTAGTCTATAATTCATTTACATATATAGGTGACCTTATCATCGACTTGTGTGTGCTAATGCTGGCAAGTTTTACGATCATTATATATTTGAGATAATTTAAGTTTTTCTGTTTCAAATTACAAATGTTTGTATTTTGCTATTTAAGCAAATAGGTATGTGTTTTGTGCAGAGGCAGAGTCAGGATTTCACGTTGAGGGGGGCTCAACCGTATTTCTTTCCTAATCGTTGTATACAATATAATGTGAAAGACATAATCATTTAATAAAATATTAGTAAAATAGAATTTTATTGCGATGATTTACTTTTATGACCAAATGTAAAGATTTACTTGAACGGTCATGGCTAAAAATAATACATTTAGAAATTGGGGTAACTTGCTTCAAAAAGACATTTGTATTAGTTGGTTATGAACTAGTCTTGCAATAAAAAATATGAATGGTTGGCGGGGGTATTTAGCTACACCCCTGGTTTTGTGAAAATGTTGCTTTAAAAGATTGGCGCTAAGATATATTATTTTCATATACTTTTCTTCTAATCGCCTCATAGTTGATGAGTCATCAACTAACGCGACAATCTATAAGCCTTTAGCTACCCAACAATCCAACATGCATATAATATCTATATGTACACTTTGATTCATTTTGATATTATTGTTTATTTTTCCATAAGAGATATATAATACTTAAAAAATAAACTATAAGAATTATTAATTTATCAAGTTTTAAAATCGTTAGGCGACACTTTTAAGTCATTTGTAAGAAGATAGTAGAATAGAATAAAAATTGGCATAAAATATCTTCAATAAAAATAGTTGAAGTTCCAATATGCCCACTAGTCCACTGCCAAGGCCCAAGAATTGAAGGCACATGGAGCCATGAAGGATATATATGATAATTGATAAACGTTTCCCCTGTTAGTGAGGAGACATATTGTGCTTATGTTAAAAGTAAAAGGTGTTTTCAAATATGCCCCACTCACATGTTCAAGAATCAAGATAAGAGAAGACCACCGATAAATATTGGAAAACTTTCAATTTCCTATACAAAGTTTGTTTGACTAGCAGGAATTACTATGTAATACTCGTAAGAAGATTGACCATGCACATATATAGAGCCATCGAGGTCGAGGTAATACGGAGTAGCATTCTACAACTGAATAATCAAATATGTCTTCTCTCTCACATTATTAATTGGTATAACTATTACTTTAATGATGTTTCTCAATATTAGAGATAAATTAGTTTTTTGTTTTTTATGTTTTAGTTCAAAGATGGGCATAAAATCACAATGGCGTACTATAAAAAACAAATATTGTTACTTACATGATCGCTAAAGGTAAAAATAATATCGCACCATCACGGAATTTCATGGCAAACGAATTTAATAATACCTAAAAGTGATAGAACCCATCATGTTCCCCACCCCACAATTATCTGTAGATTACCAAATTTTATTCAAAAATTTAAAGATAATTCTAGATTCAAAATCATGATGAGGTTTACGAATCACAGACAATTGAAACCCGAGAATGGAGTCAATGGACCATTTGATTTTACAAATGGCATGGTTGACCTTTCAAGGTTGCCACCCGAAACAAACATTTAACATGAAAAATAATACAACTTTACTCACTTTTTCATGTTAGCGAGGGCCTAAGAGATGATTATTGTTATTCGTCACTGTATTAATTGAGAAATTGCTATTATTCGAAACTAGCTAAAGAACGGTTGCTTAATAAAAATTCTAATAATGAGAAAAATGATAATGGTTATATATATTAATGAAACTAGCATGGTGTTTGCGCAATGCGACAGCGGTGACAGCAACTGATGGTGGTGACAGCGAATAGTGTAGGCTATTGATGTAAATGTAATTAATATAGTGGTTACTGTAGTTATTTTAAGGCTTGAGGGACTAGTGATGTAATTTATTTCATTAAAGATATTTTAGGTATATTAGTAGAGATAAATATATTAATAAATAAAGAAAATGATGATGTAGGAAAAGAGTAAGAATATTATAGTCATATTGCATAGAGTAATTTCAATATTTTCATAAATTAAAGGGGTTATTCTTTTTATATTTAGGTATAGATAATAAAATGTAAATTAATTGAATAATTTTGTTATATTAATAGAAAAATATGTACCTTAAGAATATGCATAAAATTATCGTAAAATATATATATTTAAGAATATGCATAAAGATATTTATTAAACTATATGATAAGAAATTAAAAAGTATATAATAAATTTAAGTAATTTAATTTTAATGTTAAAATAATGTCATTAATTATTTAGTAAAAAAAGAAATAGTTTTTTTTAAAAAAAATTTAGAGTTGTTAAGTGAGATATTTAGACAAAATGATGATGTAATCACAATTGTTTTTTTTAATTATATATAGAGATGGAGATTTGTTCGTTGTTATCAATCGTGTTGTTATCAATTTTGGGAGGATCATATCTTGACAAGTGCTATATATGCCAGCACATCAAGCTCTGACGTTTAGACGGGCCTTCGATTCTAAATTTTTTTAGTTATATATAAGTATAATTTAACCATATAAGATCATTATTTTAGGGGTTTATAGATATTGGAAATAAGCTTAAATGTACTTTAATTTTTTAAACGAAGACTAATATTCAACGAAGAATGAAAAAAAGGTAAGTTTTAACAAACATTTCTATTTTGTTTAATGAATTTCAGTAAGCAATTATTATCATTTTTTTACACTTATATTTTTTTCGTTATATGGGCCTCTTTTTTGATCCAACACATGAACCCCAAAATTTACTTGTCAGCTCTGGTATCAATAATTTTTCATGATTTGGTGGTCACAAGTGCATCATTATGTTGTAATACAGAAGTTAATTAGTCACTTGGCCAAGTAGATCAAGAGTTCATCCGAGTTGAACGTGAATAATATATTTTTTTTTCTCCAAAAATATGGAAAAAGAAAAAAGAAGAACAAATTTAATTTTAGTATTTTGTGAATCTGGATGGTAGTTGGTTTGAATTCGTCACGAGCTTATATTATATAAGGCAGTGTAAGCTACGTATTTATTTGTTTTTCATTACCTATTATTGAAACTTTAAAGATCTGAAAGCTAATTTTCTTCTACCTATATGAGATTATGAGATATCAATTTAAAGCTTATTTGATAACACATGTCGATAAGCTCATTAACATTTAAAAATAGCTTATTGACTGTTCAAAAGTTTTGTTTAATAAGTTAAACACCTACTGAAGGCGTAAAATTACGTTTAGCCTCTAAAAATAGTATATAGCATACAATTATGTACGAGTATATAACACTGCGCCCAACTTAGCATAAAATACTGTGTATATATAAACTATAAAGTCAGCTGAAGTGCTGAACCTTACTAGTTGTAAAAAAAAAAAAAACTGTAGTTCAACAAGGGGGGTATCACATATATTCATATTTATGTAACTTTGACATCGTCCATGCCTACTTATAAAAATTCATGTACCCATATCTAGTAGTGGTAGTAGTAGCAAAATGAAGATCAACTGTGACGTTTGTAACAAACACGAAGCATCGGTGTTTTGCTCTGCAGACGACGCTGCGCTTTGCACCGACTGTGACCACCGTGTCCATGATGCCAACGTTCTAGCCGGAAAACACCCCAGATTCTCCCTCCTATCCCCTTCGCCAAAAGATGCCCCCATATGTGACATCTGCCAGGTATATTATTATATTTTGTAAAACATAATCCCTAATATAATCAAAGTTTATACTTAACATTACATAAATATATATGTTGAAATTACTTTTGATATTGTTATAGGATAAGAAAGCCTTATTATTTTGTCAACAAGACAGAGCAATCCTATGCAAAGAATGTGATGTTGCAATTCATAAAGTCAACGAGCACACGATGAATCACAACCGGCTTCTTCTCACTGGTGTTAAGCTCTCTCCCGTTGCGTTATTACCCACCACCGGAAATAACGTTGTTCCTGGCCGAAAACCAAAGTCTAGAGACCATGAATCGGTTTCTATCAATAAACATGTTTTAGCATGTACTCCAAAATTAGATGAAGATGATTTGAAACCCCAACAGACGACAACACTTAAAGATCCAAAAGTTAAGGATTTGGGTCATGGGTATGCAAACTCAAGTAGCATTTCTGAGTACTTGATTGAGATGCTACCTGGTTGGCATGTTGAAGATTTTCTTGATTCTCCTCCTACCTTCTCTAAGGTTTGTACGAGTAATATTTATTTAATTTCAAGTATTTTTTTATATCACCTTTGTTAAATTTGAGTGACAATTTTAATATTCGACAGCAACACCACTCTACTACTTATTTTACCTTGTCCACTTTTGCAGTAACATGTTTTATGTTCTTATACTCATTTTTTAATTAATAGGTCGATGATCAACATGACCCGGCATTGTTTTGGGACGATTGCTTCTTACCCAAAACAACCGCAATTTGGGTCCCACAAGCACCACCACCGGCAGCACCTCCCCCACTACAACCAGCCGCATCTCCTCCACCACCACGGTTTCATAATTCTTATCGGTTTGAACCAAGTTCAAACACGGGTTTTGGAAATCAAATGACCAACGGGTCATCATTTGTTATTGCTCCAAGTAATAAGCTTAAGAATAAGATCACTAATCCAAATGCAAAGCGAAAGTACGACGATGGAAATTGCTTTACTGTTCCACAAATGGGGCCGCCGAATTTTACCACCACCTTAAAGAGATCAAGGATGCTTAGCTAGTAAATCTATAAAACTTTATGTTTGTTTTGTATTATTATCTATTTTCTTACTTAGTTTTCTGGTATATCTTTTTGTTGTGATCCAAAGTTGGTTTTGGTTCTTCGATAATTTAAGTATTAATTTATTTTATCTTTTTGCATAGATATTATTGATATAGTTTTAGATCCCAAATGAGTATGTCGATAAAGTTAACTAACACACCATTCCATGTAAAGTCTTGAGATTATGCTATTCACCTGTCTAAAACAATTCTATTTGTACTCATGGTTACTTTCATATAGGAGCAGATCAACTTGTTCGACTTATGTAAAAAGAAATGATCTCTACACAATCAATTTATACCTTGTACAGTAATATATATATATATATATATATATATATATATATTAAATAGTTGTATAGTATAACTATTTGATGCATGTATTGTCGTGTCTGACAAAAATGTGTTTTGTAGGGATCACCTCCCTTATGTAAAACGACGGTAAATGAAGAGTTTGTTGTTGTTTTTTTGTTTTTTTGTTTTTTTCAAAGTTTGGCTAAAAGGACAAGTATTTAGACATATAAATTTAGCAGAGTGTATTTTAGCTTAATTTATTCCGAAAATTTTAGCCCATCAAGAATATTTTGCTTGGTACTTTAGTTGTATTTGAGAAATTAAGCTGCTGACACTTGCTTGGCTCATACTCATACTAAATCAAAATCCTGACTATGGCACTCCTTACTTCCTTAGTAACAAAATTTTAGCGATTTCGTGTCAAAACTCAAGGATTTTTTTTAGAGTAAGTTGATCTGACCCCTAAATTATCAATAAATACAAAACAATCCTGAATATTTTGAGAAGGGAGGGAGGAAATTTGTGAAAAATTTTTATAAAAAAATAGTTTTTCACACCTGTGACTATAACCAATGACGGTATTAGTATCTATAAGTCGTGAAAGACGGTATTTACTAACTTTTTAATCTTTTTTTCTTATCTTTTTTCGTTTCTTTCCATCAAACATAAATACAACACATCAATTTTCCAACTATCACCATCATTATTTATATAAATGTGGAGAGATTTTTTAAAAACAAAGTGAAATGGTATAAAAACAATATATCCTTATTGTATCACGCAAACATTTTTCTGATACCGACACTGCCGAACAAACTCTTGATTGTCATTTTCGAACTAAATATAAACATATTATTTCGATCTTTTGGTTATATATGATTTCGCAAGTAGAATATTTTATAATGAATGATTGGAAAAGATAAGGGAAGACAGGGTGTCACTCAATGAATGCAACATGGTTTTCATATCGAATTTGTTTACTCTTGTATGGATTCATTGTCTATTTGAGGAAATATATTCGACATGGATCCAAAGTTGTCTGATTTTTTTTTTCTTTTCCAGAAAAGTTATGATATATTTATCATAATTTTTTATGTATTTATCACAAGTATGTCATAGTCAATTGTAACAACTTTACATTGTGTTAATCAATCAAAAGTAAAGTATGTTGAGCAAATGCTAAAGGATATAGCAGTTAACTTTTATTGAATGTGTACTTCTTTATCTTTACTCTTTTTTAAAACGAACTATCATTCTTTTACGTTGAACTTTTCTATCTTTAAAATATAAAAAATGCTCTTACTAACTATCCTTCATTATTCAATAATATGCAAATCAAAGGACAACTGATTTGCATTAAATAGAGTGTTGTTATATTTTGTATCATCCCACGCACATCTTAAGATCATTCTTGCAAGCTACAGAAAAGCTGATATATCCATTCTATAAACAAAGTATCACAGAGGGGAAAAGATAAAATCATTTAAGACTAGGATTCATTCGATATGTCCGGTTAATTGGTCCAAACAAAATACTCGTATGATATAACAAACGAATATGATATGCCAACACATAATATGTTTTAGAGATGAACTTTTGGACGAGAAAGCCAAAACTGATTGGTCATTTGACAAACTTTACATGTTAAGAAGTCGTATGATAGAACCAGGTGGCTTAAATTATATACTAAAGTAAAACAAATAAAATATATTTTTTGAATTAAAATTTATTGTGTATTATAAAAATTTTCGTCAAAAAATTTTTTTGGACAAACCAATTAACCAAACCCAACATCTCCATTCTGTCCATGGGCTAAAAAAGGGTTTAAGACATGACTCCATGAAAGCCCAATTATATACCTTAAAAGTCTAAAACCCTAAACCTATAATATCAATCCCCTGAGAAAAAAGAAAAAGGAAAAAAAAAAAAAAAAAAAACAACACAAACACACACAAACTGCAAAATCACTTGAAATCCTATCAAAAGTTCCTAACAAAATGGGGAAAAAGAAGAAATTCATAGACAAGAAAAAAGCAGCAACTTTCCAACTAATCTCACGTGACTCCTCCGACCCAAATTACTCAGAAGACCCATCCGGCGACCGTGTTTTCATTAGAGTTGACGGCAATAGTTCAGATAAACCCTTTTTCGACGACGACGATAACGGAATATTCGATGATGCCGATGAAGATAATGAAACGGTAACGGAAGGAAGGTTGCCGAGTGGTTCTTCGTTGCCTGATGACGTAAGAAGAGAAATATTGGAGTTAGGGTTTCCAGATGATGGATATAATTATTTGTCACATTTGAGGGAAATTAGGCCTTCTGGTTCTTTCTATCAGAATCCTAAAGCGAGGCCTGATCAGTTGCCTCGTGATGTCAAGGTATATATATATATAATATATATACATACATTTGTATTGATTGTATTGGTTTTATTTTATTTTTTGGTTTTGTTTTTGTATGTATAGAATGTATGTTTAAGCTAACCAGTTTAAGTAATTATAGAATTAGAACCCCAGCGCTCTATTGTATGTAAAGTTTTTATTGCATTTGCCAATCTGTTAATCAAATTTAACATGATAAAAATAGTTTTTTTAGTGCTTTATAGTGCCAAACTAATGATCCTAACTTGATTAAATGCTAAATCTAATACTTGTCTAAGAATGAAAATGTAATTATCCAGGAAATAAAACACGGTTATTACTTATCTTTTACTTAAAAATATTTATGAATTACAGCTAAGGAATCTCTGGGTTAGTGAGCTGAATTTTTATCTAAAATGCAATGTCAGACACCCACAACTTCATTGGTATTGGTTGTTATGTGCATGCTACAAGATGACTGTGTTTGTGTTGAGATATTTGTTGATAATGGACTGTTTTTCGGTTTCTTATTGTTCTGGGTGGCTTTTATATACTTGATATCTCTTTTCCATATCTTTTGGTATGTAGAGCTTCACCGAATGTGAATTTATTAATTTTTGGTTGTTATCTAATTAAGGCCTATGATGCATCAAGAATTGAGATTTCTAAGGCAAATGATGAAGAGTCTTACAAGAAATCAATCTATGGTGTTGCTATGAAAACTGTTCCTGTTAGGATTCAGAAAGCAATTGATCCTGAAGTGGCTGCATTGCTAGATGACAGCGACGATTCACGTTTTGGATCAGATGTTGAGGACTTGGAAGAGGATTTTGTTGTTAATGCGAACCTTCCTGATGAATCAGAAGATGTGGAACTTGATAACAAGGTGACTTCCGTTGGAGGATCGATTGTGAATATCAAGGAAGATGAATGCGGTTCTTATTACCCGCGAGCTACGAATGTTACTAGTTCTGAAACTATGGCTGGTGCAAGGCCTAGAGAACGTCGACCGTTGGATGAACAGTTCGATATGGTAAGGATTTTTTTAAGTAATTATTTTTCTATTATTAGTTTCGTTTCTATGTTTGATGATTAACTAATATATGGTTTTTACAGCTTGAAATTCAGGAATATGGTACGGATAGTGAAGATGAATATGATCACGCTGCGTCAGAAGATTACGAGTATCATGAATCTCTTGCGGAAAAGGTAAGTCAAGTTCCACTGGAATTGGATGGAGAATATAAACTTCTGTCAAGTGATAAAAAGATAGAAGAGCCTGTTACACTAGAAACGGTTGTGGATCTAAGACCCCGATGCATACAATATGCTGAACAATATGAAAATGAGGATGAAAATGATAAGGAAGATGTGTTTCTAGAGGAAAGCAGTGATGAATCTGAAAAATGGGATTGCGAGACAATCATAACCACGTACTCAAATCTTGATAACCACCCTGCAAAGATCTCTGCTCCAGGGGGGAGGAGGAAGAAGAAGTTGACTGAAACGGTTGACAAGGCTTTCAGTGCTCCTGCTCATGTAATTGCTCTTAAGGGCAAAGAAAAGCTTCCAGTCGATTTTTTGCCACGTAGGACTACCGCTGCAGAGGTTGAGAAAGACAAGATTAAACCGAAGAATGTACAGCAGCCAAAGAAGATTATTGGTCAAGAATCAAAGGAAGAAAAGAAAGAGCGAAAGGTATATGCTTTGGCTGTAGTATATAATTTTGCTCGCTCTTTGGTATTTGAAATCCAGGGGGTGTTTGGTTTTAGGGTACAGGTTTGATAATGTTTGGTTTTGGGTATGTTTGATTTAGGGGTATTGGGTTTAATAGTTTGATACCCAAACAATTGGTAATCATTCATACCCACCTAAAGAGTTGGATTTAAATTAACTACCCATTCATTTTCCACCTGGTTATAAAACCCACACCCATAGTTATTCCTGATTGCAATCAGAGTGCTACTTAATTCTTTTCAGTTAAAATGTCTGCCTAGTGACAAAGGATAGTGATATTAGTCTAGTAATCCATTTTTCTCTTACCTATTCTCTCAAGTTCTCTTTCATGTTTTGATGTATCTTAAATATGGAAGATTCACTTACTTATCCCTTTTCTGATTGATTAATGTAGTATCTTTGGTGTACTGCATATAATTATAGTTGTGATGACTGACAATGCATCATGCAGGCTGCGGTGAAGGAGGAAAAACGAGAGGCACGACGTGCTAAAAAGGATATGAAGGGGTTATACAAGAGTGAATCTCAGCAAGCTCAGAAAGTTGCTGCCTTTACTGGCCCATCTTCCATTCATCTTATGTAAGCTGTTGACCGCCAATGAGTTTTGTTATTACTAGTTAGTATTTGTGTGTACTCTTAGGAATATGAATATGAACAACGTGTGAGTTACAAACAGAAATTGTATCTGTTGACGATGCATTAATATGGTATAAATACTTTTTGTTTTACATAAAGATAATGGATTTATTTTGAGCATGGAATTTTTGGTAATACATTACTACAAGATCAAGATAGCAGGTCAATGTTATCAGCAGGCTCGACTTCTTCATCTGCATTGTCTAACTCTGCGTGAGGTACTGGACCAGAACTCACCCTTCCCCCAATGATAGGTGGCCTTTTTCCATCACTGTAATCATATATTTCATCATATTGGTCGAAGGTAAGAGACTCTGGTGGCTGAATTTGTGGAAACTCTGGCTGCACTGGTAGCTCTGGCTTGTGTCCCTGTGGTAATCTTGATGCTACTGTTCGAAACGAAATCATCGTTATAATTAAAGTCACACATAATGTGTGCATGAACAACTTTGCAGTGAAAGGCGGGTTGTTGGAATCTCTCATCCTGAAAGGTGTTTGAAATTTGAATTCTACAATGATGCTCTTTGTGTGAGGCATTTAAGCCATGATAGATGTGGGCAACATAGCCGTGCGTTTCATACGTGCATCTTTTATGCTCAGTCATGATTATTGCGTCGAAGACTCGAACCGCTTAATTCTCTGTCTTGACGTTTTTCACAAGATTTAAAATGGTAAATGGTAGCCATTTTTAGGGCCATAGGTGGTTGGTACGTATGTTATGTTCTAAAACAAGAACGAGTTATTAAAAAAGATAAGAGTATATACAAATTAAAACACAAACTCTCTTTACCTGGACTTCATTAACCATAAATATGGTACGTCACTAACTTTACTATATCTAATAAAGTTGTGAGGCATAATTTTTACTTCTCATAACACTGCCTCTTGCGAATTTCTAGTAACATCGGCAACCAAAGAAATACATCAAAAGATAGTAAATATTGGTTTTATCATAGAAAACTCTGCATAGTTTTTTCTTTTTCTTCTTTCTTGCCCAACTTAGTCATCGTAATTTTCAAGTAATTAAATTGATAAAATCCGTATATACCATGCTATTATTTAATCAAAAAATGATGTCCTTGTGAACCTTATATTAGTAAAACATAATGACCATTGGCGCTTTTAAGGTGGACGGTGTACCCAAGGACCAAGCCGGTACCGGTCGGTCACCGGGTTAAACATCATTCCGCCCTATAGGTACCTAATGGGTGGGAAGGGAATTGGGGAGGGTGGTGCCGGGTTCTTCCCCGGCCACTGTTTCTTTCTTTTTTGTCTTTTTGTGTTTCTTTTGTCTTTATTTAGGTGGGG
Organism: Erigeron canadensis; assembly: GCF_010389155.1. Lineage (NCBI taxonomy): Eukaryota > Viridiplantae > Streptophyta > Magnoliopsida > Asterales > Asteraceae > Erigeron > Erigeron canadensis. The sequence goes on from NC_057762.1 coordinate 40,237,271, forward strand.
AAGAAGTGAGGAGGGGTTGGAGGTATTCCGAGAATGTGAGGAAAAAATGTGGAGGAGTAAAAAAGGTGGGGAGAACTGGAGAAGTGGGGAGGAGTGGTAAGGTACTACCACACCCTAATGGATCCGTTTTAGTAACAAAATGGTAAGATGGATTTAAAGTATGTTACAGAAATGAAAAGAAATATATAAAAATCAATAATCTAGATTTAACATATTAATAAAATATATATACCAAATAACCAAAATATGCTAAACAAATCAACCCGAATAAATTGTCATCCTTAGTTTACAAGTCAAATCTTTCTATCAATTAATGATTTAGTGTGATCACAAATTGTTTTGATATACAAACAAATTGTTATTGCTATTGTTATTGTTATGATGTGATTTTATACCAAGATATTAAAGCAAACCGAAATTTTTTTTTAACAATATCTAAGTAATCACTCTATAGAACGAAGAGAAAATGCTCATTCTATGGATATATAAATGAATAGTAATATTTAATCAAATAAATGGATGGTCAAGTTTTACCGCATCTATAATACTATATATAAATGATAACACCATATTGTTGAAAGGTTATACATTTTCCATATTAAATATACTTTATCCTTACCATAACAATTTTAATTAACACTTACTTTATGCATTGCTCTAACTTTCACATCTTAAATATTAATTAATACTTACCTTATAGATTTTGTCAAAATTTTTAATAACGGGATTAAAAACAGGTTCATGCATATTTGTGGCTTGCTACATTACGCGGGTAACAACTCTTTGATTAATTTAAACATATTACTAAATCTCTAATCGGTATTCATATGCTGTTCAATACGTGACAATTAGTTAATCAGAAAGTTATTCATATGTGTACAAGGCGTGACAATTAGTTAATCAGAAGTTGTTTCCGTCTTTCTTTGTAGTGTTTGCTCATACCAAGTTTTTTCTTATATTAGAGTGTTTTGACACAAGCACTTAAAATGGTAAATGGTTTTAAAGTGGTTAAAACCATTTCGAAAATGCAGTACAATTTAAAGAATAGAAGGCATAAACATCTCTAAAATGTGTCATTGCCATATTAAAAAATAGAGGCCATATCCGTATCATATCTTTTGATAAATTTATTGTAACCTATAAATTTACAAGAATTTAATACACGGTTATTGTATATTAATTAAGGAGAAGTCATATGTGTTGCCTATCATGGGTATTGACGTGTTGTTAACTTCACACAAAAATTTCATCGTGTACATTCAATAAACTAAAAGGACAACTGAAATTTCTTTAATTGAAAAACTTGCAACACGGAATATTTTCCACTATCGATCAAAATTCATAATACGCTATAGGTTTTTTTTTTTTTTTTTTTTTTATATATATATAATGTTTTTAACGACATTAATTTCTGATTAAAAATAAATAAATTATTACATGTTAACAAAACTTTTTCTTGACTAATGCCTAAGCAATTACGACAGATGGAGTACAAAAAGAGGTTTACTTGAGTCGAATTCTTATATAGACAACGTACCATTGACCCCATAACTATAAACAATTATATATATATATATACACTAAATTTTTACCCGCGCGATGCACGAGCTGTATAAAAAACTATATAATACACTTTATATATAGAGAAATGATAGCGAACATATTTCATTAGAATTACGTGATGTGAACTATATAAATAGTTTAGTAACATATAAACATATGGTTGAACAGAAATAGATTCAACCAAAAGTTTGACAAAATATTAACTTAAAGAGATAGAAGGACTTAAGCTATTAAGCTATACTTTAAATTATCATTAAGAATTTAGTAATATGTTTTTCTTCTAGTAATTCTAGTAATTTGCCTTTTGTTGCCACTAAATGATCTACATCTAGAACATGTATTATGTAGTCGTCTTGTTACAACAGAACTCAAAGACATACAATTTGATCCTTAATGTAGAGTGACAATTCCACTACATTTCTCTCCAAAAAAGTTAAAAGTCACATGAAAAATTACAATTGGCTGGATATATAATTCAAAGAGGATAATTTGACTATGCCTTATGTGTTGAATGTTCTTCTTAACATCTAAAAAGTAAAACAGTTATATTCATTTGAAGGTGTTGCTGCAATTTTTAGAAATGGATTATCAACACCATGGTGGTTTTAATTTTTGTTTAATCTAGCTAATTGACTAATCTAGAAGAGGTGGAATGTGTCGTTCCAAAAGAGAAAGAAAAAGAAAATTAGGATGTAGAATTTGGTTTAACAGTGGGGTAAGTCTCGGACTCCGGGTGATTTACAATTACTTGAATTTATATGACTCAATTTTTTTTTGGGTTTTGCTAAACGAAACCCTAAGGATTTTTGTTAAAGTGTATTAATTAGTTGAACGTTTACCATAAAACTCATCTTATTTGTACTTACCGGCAAGGTATACACCAAGGTAGTTTTTATACTTAAAAGAGGATATTGTTTTATTAAAACAAAAAGTTTAAATTTGGAACATATATTTAAGGTGTAGTTAATATAATGTTAAGATTTATGAGTTTCGATGTTAGCTTTTAATTAATTAAATCTATTTTTTTTCACTTAATTTGTTTTATTTATTTGTTTTTTTTTTTGCATATTCATATAGCTTTGAAAACTTCTATATAATCATCATTAAAAAAAATGAAAAGAACTTTATGTAATGTTGAATAAAAAATATAATGAAATATCATTAGGTATAGACGTGATTTTTTAGTTAAAGAGAAGATATCATTTATCTAATGAGAAAATCTTAGATTCCTACAATATATTTATTTATTAATATATATATATATATATATATATATATATATATATATATAGTTTATTTTTGAAAAAAATATGGAGTTGACACATAGGATAAAATCTTATGTGGCATTTTTTCAATATAGTTTTAGATTGGAAGAGGGCTTTAAAAAGCTTGGTTAACTACTTTTTTTATAAGAGTTATAGATATTGCCGGTAGAGCTGAGAGAAAAAAATATTGAATTCTCTAGCTTCTGATTGGCTGATGATTTTATTTTCTTGTTTTTTGATTGGTTGAGTCTATTTTTGAAAATGATTTAAAATTTATTTAAGAAGAATCTTTTCATAAATATAAAACAAATATATTAGTAATTACATTTGGAATTTAAAGAAGATGCTTAATACCAGATACAAACAAATTATTTTTAAAAAATACGGAGTATAATAGTTTTTATTTATTTTTAATTTAATTTGAACATAATAAAAATCAAATTGATATATGGGTTGGTAAATTGACTGCAGTCTATAACTAGAACACAATTGTGAAACATAATGAGAAATAGTAGCTTATTAACATTATTACTATATATTTTTAAACATGTGATTTTTTAAAGTTCGTTTAAAAGAAGTGGGATTATGTACTCCACCATTATTGTTCATGCAAGAATTATAACTATTTATAGTGTATAATTTTTCTCAAATTTATAATTAAATTTTTTTAACAATAAGAGTTTTTTTTAGCCTACATAAAGATTCATAGAAAGTTTTATATATGATATACGTTTCTCAGTTAGAACCACCCTAATTGGGATGACAGGTTATAAATCTTTAACCTTAATCAGACCCACTAAAGTTTTATATCATAAATTACAACCAAGACCCAATTTGTGTCAACCTGTAGGTTTGTGGGTTATTAGGTTAAATGGTTTGTTATTAGATCAATTTAGTCAAATTAGTTATTTTCTATACAAATTGGTTGACGGGTTGAAATGTCAAATGTGTGGTTTTTTGTCAAACGGATCAGTATTAATTATAAACAAATTAATACAAAGATATTTCAGGTTGGGAGGTGAACCTACAGGTGTACAAAAAACCGGGTTGAAACCCAAACCTGAACCCAAAACTGGTCAACAACCGGGTCTGACCCAACCCGGCGATTACTAACCGGTTTGGGTTTTCGTTTTTATGTCGGGTTAAGATCGGGTTTGGCACGAGTTTTGGTAAAAAAATTTTGGTAAAACCTGGTCAATACTCAGTTAAAGTTTGACCAAAAACCGTTATCAAACCGGGTTGGGTTGGGTCAAATCCGGTTTTGGCCTCATTGACCAAAAAACCGGGTCAAATTGAGTAAAAAACCGTTTTTGTACACCACTAGGTGGACCTGACAACCAAAGGAGCCAACCCGAATTAACCTGAAAAAAAATCAAGTTGTTGGGTTGGCAGGTTGAGATACTTGACAGAAAACTGTTTTTCTTCAAATTGAGTATCGGGTTAGATTGAATATTGACAACCTTAACATGATACACCCAAAATTACATGTGGTAAAATTTTATCTGAACCTTATATTCAATCTATCATATTAAACTTCATATATCAATAAACATGCCAAAAAAAAAATACTAATATCATAAGACTCATAAAAATTATCAATAAAACAATCTATACAATTAAACTATATGTTTTTTTTTTCTCTCTTTCACAATACATTTTCTAATAATTTGACGTATATTTTTTGCAATGTATGATGCATATATTAATTTATCTTTTTACCCGATCGGTTCATATATCAATTTATCTTTTTACTCGGTCACTGACCGGGTATTAATCTAGTTGCTAATGAGATACGGAGTATTTGATAATGATGCTAAATGATTGATTAAGATTAATTAATAATAACACACAATGATGTTACACAATTCAATTTAATAAGAGGTAGGTCTAGCTTAATCAACTTATGACAACAAAATATAAGATCATGCCAACCACCAAGTTTGATTCTTTCAGAAATTTGTAGTACTAAAACCATAAAAGTTGTACTCGTATTATTGTATACCGGCAAGTCAACAATACTTATTTTAAATGCCCCCAACTAAACCAAACCAACCACATCTTATTCTACATGTTTGATTAATGCTCCTCTTTTTTGTTGGCCAGCCTGAAAAGGACAAGTACAATCTGCAATGAAAGTTGGACTTCTTCATTTAGACTACTTTATTTCATATTTTCATCTACTGCAATTACTCTATTTATTCATTTGGACCAGCCATATCTTGGTCCATACTCTAGAATATATGACCACTACACTATGGCATCAAATCTTCCATTTTTAGACCAAATTGTCACCTCTAGCTTAGACAAAGACAACCCTTTATGGGTCTTAGACTCGACCTAACTATGGTCTAATCGGTCCTAATCATCTTAAGCCTGGACTGTCGTAGGGAGTTCCATGGCCTAGTTCGAAAAAGGGTCTGTCTTAATCAATCCTATTCGGATATTAAACCGTTTAAAGATACTTAGGGGTTCAACTTGTTCTAATACATAGAGATAGCAAGAATTAGACAGAATCATGTCAAATACTTATGATGTCGAAAACAAGGTTCAAATGAAAAAGAATACAACATGTTGATGGTTGTTAAACAAAGAATTCGGGATATATTATCATACATTGGCACATTAGATTTATAAACATATATTTCCGACCTATATATATCACAAATCAAACAACTAAAAGAATATACACGCATCAAATAATACACACAAAGCTACAAATTAGTAGTACCTGAAGAGCTTTTACTAAACCATAAACACTTATCTTTCACTGCATCACTTTCTTTTGGATACTCTTTAAATCGATATTCTTCGTTGTTTTTAAAACTTGAAGGCACTTTTCCTTCACTGTAACATTGACTACAAAGACTAAAATGTGATTTCATCTCCTTAAATCTTGATCCTATTATTGGATATCGACAAACACTACATGATTGTTTACCATGCCGATTCCTGTCTGAAGTTTCAAGCTTTAACAGCGACGACATTATACCAAAACCCCAATCAGGGTCATCAAACATAGTAACAAACTCTGTAAATGATATCAATGAACTATCCATTTCTCCATGAATCTCTAGCAATTCGCTCGTGCCTTGAGTAGGAATGTGGATTGAACGCAATAACTTTATATAACGTAAAACATCAATCTTTTTAATTAGCCCGTTAGCTTCCTGTTGGTTTACAGGTCGCCAAAGAAGTGAATCAAATGCTACCCTTTTTCGTTTCTCTGGTGTACCTCCACATATAGGAGCTAGAATTGCAAAAAACATACCCAAATCAACCCGGCCTGATTCTGATTCATCTAGAACCGTGAGGATTTTGAGGTTGATTGCCTTCACAGCTCCTATAAAAGTTTCGGGCTTCAAGAAACTAAGTAGCCTTCTAAGGACAATCTCTAAAGACGCCTTACGTATAGATTTTTCAGGCAAACCATTGCCTGAATACACCAATGGAGTCTCCTTTTCGTTCATTTCCTTTTTAAGGGCATCAACATCACAACGGGTCAACCTTGTTGTTTTTTGAAAAGCCCGAATGTTAAGTGCAGTAGCGAGTTCTTGCCTTAATATTGTTTTTTCCCCTGCAGTCTTAAACCTCGACGGTTCTACTACAACAGATACCTCATCCCCATTTCCACTTCCATTTCCTTTCCCTTTCAGTTTCTTCTTGTGAAGCTGTTTCAAATGAGAAATCGCATCATACAACTCAATCCTATTAGTCATTTTTAACGCCTCTTTCAACGCCTTTCTAGCTTCATCAGTTTCACCAGCACCTAACAACGATACCGCCTTATTAAGCTGAGCCCTCCAATGATTAGGCCAAACTCCCAAAACCCTAGTATACACTTCCGAAGCCCGTTGATACCTTCCCATATCCATATACAACCCACCAAGATTATACAAAGCATCAATATGACCCGGTTTCAAATCAATCGCCTTTTGGAACTCCTTAATAGCATTCTCATCGTCACCAATTGCGTGCAAGGCAGAAGCTAAATCACAATGCGCGTCAGCGTAATCATTCTTCATATAAATCGCTTCTTCTAACGCTTTAACAGCCGCCTTATACTCTCCTACACCAAGTAAAGCACTCCCTAATAGCTTCAAAGCGCGATAATGTGTAGGACATAAAATCGCAGCCTCTCTATAATGCTCACAAGCACTTAAAACCATACCTTCACTTTCAAGCGAAATTCCAAGATTCACATGAATTTGTGGCAACAAATAACCCCATTGAGTCCCTCCGGCTTCCGCGGCTTCTAAAGCCAAAACAAACTCACTTTTCGAGTCACCATATCTCCCAATCATATGATAACAATTCCCGACTCGAAAATGCGGCCTGACGTCAGCCGGCATCAATTCACAACACCTCTTGAAACACAACAACGCCTCCTTAAACAACATTTGATCATACAAAAGGCGACCCATGGCCATATGTCCATCAAACGCCTCTTCCCTAGACCTCGCCCCATCCGCCCTAGACCTCAAAGCAACCAACTCTTTTACAAAAACCGCGTAATCGTTCCCACTTTCTTCCCAAACAACTTTTTTACCATTTTCCCCTGCACTTTCGGACCCCGGGCCCAGCTCCCTAGACCACCCGGGGTCCGAATAAACCTCCACATTTTCCCCATTATTCCCTTGTTTTACTTTCAACCGTTTGATCAAAATCTCCAAATCATCAACTAGCTTCCACGTGTCATCAAACACAATCCCATAATGGTTGGTTGCTGTCGCCCGAGGATGCGTAGCGTTCCCGGACGACGAAACACGTTCCATTATTACAGATGATGACGTGGAAGCTTGTTCTTCCGTTACATCACCGCGAACATGATGATCTTCATCGTCATTATTTTCATCATCGTCATCAACAACGTCATCAATTTGTTTTGCATCAAGGCCGAGGGCGTTGAAATCACGGTCCACGTCACCAGCACCGTCATCATACGTACGTAACAAACCGTCGTACGTTAGACCCGTATTGATATCGATAAAATCATGATATGTACGGAAAACTTCATCGAGAATAGCGGAGATTTGTTCAGGACTGAATTTAACCCTGGGGTTTACCGCGATAACTAAGGCTGACATTTCATCTCTGTTTAAACCACCGTCTTTGTTTAAATCAAATTGTTTGAATATTTTTCTTACTTTTTCCGATCTATTTCTTCTGCTGCTCGCCATTTTTTAATTATCAAGCAAACAAAAATTTAATAGAGATATTTAGGATTGTAAATTGTGGGGTTTTTTGTTTTTCGGTTTTGGATAGGGAGGAAACGTATGTTGGAAAGGGATGAAAAATAAGGGTGGAAATTGTTTTTTAAGACTTTAATTTAATTTTAATTTTATTTATTTATGGTGTTAAATTCTGGCTGGCCTGGTCTTTGGAGTGACTGACTGGATGTGCGCTGGGATGATAGGGATAGTGGGGACCAAACCAGCCGCACGACATACATACATATATACATAGAGAAAAACAGAAACAGAATCATGCTGCTTGTTGTTATCTTGTTCTTTTATTTTTCCCTCGGCAAAACTACAAATGGGAAAATGGCAAATACAAATTTGATTTGGGAAAATATTTAATTATGGCTTTAAAGTTGGAAAAATATGCAAATGGCTAAACTGTTCATAAATTTTACTGCTCACTAAAACGAGTATTTAATTCAGATTTACACCGTTTAACTAAGATATTCATTTAGAGAGGCCTTTTCTTTGTTGCAAAGTTGGTTGGGATTGTAGAGTTAAACCGAACTCCAAAGGAACCGTTTGGGTTGCAAAAGTCTGATCCCAATGGGTGGGAATACTATATTAGAGCCACCATGTGGTTTACATAGGTATGCTTTATCTATAGGCGGGATAACTGCAGAAAATAAAAAGCATCTTTCGATCAATTCACGAAAATAGCAGTAACTTTTAAAAGTTTTGTTATTTAGATTTGAACTTTCATTAATTACTGGAAATAGCAACATTTGACACGTGGACATGGTGATGTAGACATTTTTTATCACGTGACATTATAGTTTATTTATTTACTATTTAATTTTTATCATTCATGTCATTTCCCCCCAAATTGGCTTCGTTTCGGTTTCGGTTCCGACATGGTATTTTTTTCTCCTCATTATATTCTGAAGCTAATTTCACCCTTTTTTTCATTGATTTTTGTTGAGTCTCTTCCATTTTCAAGCATTGAGAAGCTGTGTATGAAGATCATAAAGGAGACATATATCTATATCTTCTTCGTCTATCTCGAGTTTTAAAACCTCTAAAACTAGATGTCAAAACGTCTTTGTTTTCGTTAGAGAGAGATCCTGCGGATGTTCCGGTGAGACGAGAGTTTCATAGGTCAGATTTGGTTCGTTTAAGAAGAGTTTATCCGCACATGAAATAGATCTAGATGGCGAAGGTCCAGAGGTTTCTCGAACTCGAACAAATTGTCGACTGTTTCTAAGTTAGTTGAAGAAATCGAAGAAAAAACCATCTCCACATCCAACACCAACGAGGTGTTGGAGTTGTCCGACTATAAATTAAAGTTCATTGCTAAAAAGTAAACTTTTAAAGATCATTGCTATTTTCGTAAATTGTTCGAAAGGTCCTTTCTATTTTCTGTGTTATAAAGAATGACACGTCATTAAAAATGCCACGTAATCAAAAAATGTCCACGTCACCTTGTCCACGTGTCAAATGTTGCTATTTCCGGTAATAAATGAAAGTTCATTTCTAAAAAACAAAACTTTTAAAGGTCACTGCTATTTTCGTGAATTGATTGAAAGGTGCTTTCTATTTTCTGCAGTTATCCCTTATCTATACTATATTAGAGCACCCCCAATGGGTGGGGTGAATACCAACCAAAACACTGTCACATCAACGTTATATTAGAAAATTCTCTTTCCAATACATTATCCTCAATTTACACCCAATACCTAATACATTCCAATACACGCCAAAATATTTATTTTTAAACTTTTAATAAATATTAATACTAAATAAATTAATAATAAAAATAATAATAATAATAGTTTTTAAATAGTTTTTGAAATATATAAATATGTATGTATTGTCTTCAACCTCGTCCTTTCCTCCCCTGTTTGCTGCCGAACTTCTTGCCAGAAAATGCACAAAACGCACACAGTCACATACAAAAATATCTATATCTATATATATATATATATATATATATATATATATATATATATATATATAAATTGATTTTAAAATTAAAAAAATAATCACACCAAAGCTTCCGTATTTCCCACCACGGAGCAACCCAATACGCTCGTCAATACGATTGAATACACTCCAATACTAGCTACATTGGCGGTGCTCTTATAAAGCAAATCCACTTTTGAACTTTCAACTTTTCAACATTAAACTTAAATACTAAATCTCAACCACTCATTTTTTTTTCTCACTCTTCAAATCTCAACCACTTATTTTTCCCTTTCTTCCATAAATCATTTTATTTCTCTAATTCATTCAAAAAAATTTATCTCAAAAACTGTACATCGATAGATTATAATAATTACATGGGTGTTCTTGAAATTTTATGCTCTTTCATTAGAGATGTCATTCAATATACTTTTGACGAATTTTTAAATATGCGGGCGGAGCCTGAACGACTAAGGCATTTGGCTATCACACTCTATGACCTATCACCTCCTATTATCTATCATACTCTAAGACCTATCACCCCCACCATCTAACCGCCGCAATGCACGGATACTTTGTCTCATATTTACCAAAATCTAACACAAGTGTGGTATTACTTGTAGTATTTTGGTACTTAAAAATTAGATACTAGAGATTACCTTAAGATTTTAATATATGGTATCTTGTTTTTCATCCCCTCTTATATCATTTTTGAATATTTTCGAATCCATATAGGTATGCTACTTGATTATAAATTAACATGTGTTGTTTCAAAGTATAATACAATACTCGTACTTTTTTGTGATTTCAAGAAAGTAATAAAATAACAAGTTATCACTTCATGTTATGATATTTTCCCCATTATTTGCTGAGACACTTTTGTTCACCCAATATTAGAACTTGTGCGCCACTGGGTAAAGGTCTTGGGATGGTTAAGAAAAAAAATTTAGGAAATGGCCACAGAATTACTAGTTAGGCTACTTCTGAGTACCTCATAACTAAAAGCTCAACGTTTCTCCAGCAGACTTAAAGAATCCTTCTTCGTATAGCCTTAACCCTTTTATCGTCATAAATTTCTTGGAGCTATTTCAAACTTTCGTTTTCAACTTTTGGACTCTACATAACTAAAATGGTTGGGGCTGGCTAGGTATTATTTATCTAACTACGTATTATGTCATTAACATGCTCTATATATACTTACTAGATTTTTATCCCGCGAAAAACGTGAGTAAGTTTTTAAAAATCGATTTTAGTAAATTGATACAAAATTAAATTTGAGAAAATAAGATAATTAGTTTAGAAGTTTAATATATTAGATAAAAACCAATTACTAAGAAATACTAATATGTTAAGACGGAAGGTTGATACTACGAGTTCCCGCGTAAAACGCGATTAAGTTTATGCAAATCGTTTTTACTAAACTAATACAAAAAAAATAAATTGTGAAAAATAGTAATTAGCTTAAAAGTTTAGTATCTTAGAAAGAAAAGCGATTAATGAGATCTAATACTTACATAAATACTATTTAGTTTTAAAAAGCAAGAAGTTTTGGAGTTCTGTTTTGACAAAGCTATGGTATCTTTGAAACTTGAAGATGATTATAAATTCATAATCATCACATGTCTCTTCTTGTTTTATCTCGTCCATGTTTTCATTCAATCTGTTTAAACTCTCCATTTATGTATTTTTCATTATTTTATACCATTAAAAGAAAACTTCCACATACAATATGGATGGAGATATTTGAGTAATTTTTTTTAAATATTATATAATTATTGTTTGAGTTAAGTAAGATCATAAAAAAAGTTTATGTAGTTTTCGATAATAAAAATTAGTAATAATCATGCCCTCATACAAAGCACAATTAAAAAACCACTATCAATTCCCATAACATAACAAATGACCATAGACGAATTCTATCAAAAACTTCAAAATAAATAACCACTTGTCACCTAAAAGCACCCATATGCATATCATTTATCCACATTCTACAATTATTAAAATCCAAATAAATTACTAAATTCATAAGCCCATAAACATAATTGTTACTTGCAGTCACCATTTCATATATCAAAAATTTATAAAATCTAATTTTGAACACTGCTGCCAAAGGCCATGACCTGTTTACAAATTGGCATAACCCAGAAAAACATGCCATGAGATTGGGACAGATTTTTGATAGCCAAAGAAAAAAAAACCCATAGGGAAAAAGTAACAAAACCCATTCATAAATTGTGACAAAATTAACTCTAAAGACAGTATATTCCCATAGGGGAAAAAGTAAATATTAACCATATACATATTCTATATACATAAATATACATATTTAACCTATTACAATTACAGTTTTAAAACTGGTAACATTCACTTAATCATAAAAGTGTTGGTGACAAGATGAAGTTTTCAAAATTGTCTAAACAAATATGTGTACAAAGCATATGCACATACATTCTAAACAAATAAGCGAGATTTACAAATGGTTCCAAATAGCTTGCTTTTTATTCCACAATGTGATTCCAAGACAACTGCACGCATAAGAAGAGCCAAACTTGTATCTTGTATGTTGTGTCTTGAATCCAGTGAGAAACATTGAAGATTTTGTATTAACCTTGCTAATAAAGCCCTCCATTTTGTTGTTTTGTAACTCATTAAGGATTGAAAGTGATAAACTAAACAGAAAATGGCATGAAACCAACAATTTAATTGACAATCAAGGCCGTGGTAATTGTATATAATCACCTTAAGAAATGTGTTTTTATATAGGCAGAATGTAAACATGCCTCTCGTGTCCTCCCAAAGCGACTATTAACTCATCAAGTGGAACAAAAGTCTCAGCAAAAGTGTGAAGGAAGAGACCATATCGCACTGTTTCTTTCAGTGCCAAAACCAAATCCTTAGCGCTCGAAGCCACCATTTGTACCTTGTTGGACAAAAAAATATAAATAGTGGTACATGCAATAAAGTACCACCATCCAAGAAAACCAGGCTATCATGGGTATCTTCAACTTCTAATTTTCCTAATTGGTTTTCCGAATGTAATTGTGCTTATAGTAAACTTAAGCACAGAAATTAGATATAAATTTTAACTGAGTTTGTTAATGGATCCTGCTATTTATAAGAAGTCAACCCCTTACCCATGATTTTGACCCACCAGACCCACTTTGTCACCTCTAGAAGCATCCGTTTGACTGTAATTTCAAAAAAATACCCTTGCTGAATAATATCACTGAGTCAGACTTCAACAAAATATGGACCGGAAACAATATTTACAATGGCTAATGTATTAATTCATGTTTTATTTAGAAAGTGTCAAAAGAATAAAATCAAAAAATAGTTCAGAGAATGTATTACCAAAACCGGCCCTTTTAACCAATACAGCTTTTAGTAATAGCACACCCATGTGGCCATATATGCTTCAAAGGCTTGTAATGAGAAAATAACCAGACGGTGTATAAGTATACAAAAATATGTATCTCCTTGAAACTACCTTAATACTTCATATCTTGAATTCAAATTCCGTACACCCTAACTAATCGTTTTCATCTTGCCAGCTTCATCCAACAGTATCCAACCCACCCATGTTGCCATCTTTAGTCTAAGAGTCCGTTTGAGAGAAATCAATGTATTACGTGGCAACCAATTTAGAAGTCCCACTGCTTCTATATATATATATATTTATGTGTATACTTATACAAAAATATCTATTATAGGTGTCATTAGCCTTTGCTAATTTTGAGTCGAGTATAGCCCCGTGTATCACGCAGGATAGTTAACAACACATAATATCTATTATAGGTAGATGAGTGGGTTCAAACAAGTCAAGGCAACAGAGGCTTAAGCTCATTCCTCAGATACGGATGTAAGGTTAAAAAGTTGTGACCATTTGAAAATATGTTGGAACTCCAACAAACAGCTCTAGCCCCTGTTATTAGACTTGCATTTGACCCACTTTAAAAACCCTATTTTCAGCAAATGTTATTCAAAATGATGGTCCCATAACCTGGTTTTCACAACCTGACTCATCCATGTTGTCTTGTTACCCAACCAATAATAGTAAACGGGTTTGTCTGGTTAACCCAACATATCACGAATCTAATAATGTACCTTCTTGTAAACCATTAGGTCTCTTAACCATCTGACCATCCCCCGTCTTGGAAGTTTCCTGCTAGGAACAACAAAGAAGTCAGCTATTATGCAATATATGCCTGTGAATATACAAAATTTGGACTTCCTGCCTCTAACAGTAGTCGTCTTCCCTTCTTTGTTCTCTGTTGGCTCTGACCTTCGTCTGCTCATCAATTGTTATAACTTGGAAAATTAAAATCATTTTTCCAATAATAATAACCGTTTGGTGATCACCGGTCTTTGAAGTTTCCTGTCATGGACAATGAAGAAGTAAGCCATTAAGCTAAATATGTCTAAGAGTATTTGAAATTCAGACTTCTTACCCAACCCGCCCATTTTGACCCATCAAGTTAAGTTTATCTCTGTAGTTTCCATGTCAAACAACTTCGATTTCTTGAGAATGAAAACCACATACACAATTAATTAATGCCCAGAATTAGTTAAAGTTTCAAGATTTACCACCACTACAGCAAAACATAACAGAACCCGTCATTTTGTATCCTAATCTTTATTTTTGCTCATACATGCAAGTTGGCTGCTAGCAATGCATGAAGTCTTAAAAGTCCGGATTCTATAATGGCCTATTTCAAGAAAAGTTTTTTATATTAATAAACCACATAATTAGCTCAACCACAACATGATTCAGTCGACTACAATAGTGATGCCACAATCACTTTATAGCTCAAATCTTTCTCTCTTCTCTCTTAATTTCCAGTTTCTTGAAAAATGGCCAGAAGCTTCATTTATATTAAAATATGACTGCCAAAAAGAAGTTCAGAAAATAAAAATAAAAAGCAAAAAAAAGGAAGAAATACTTCAACTAACCAACGCAAAATTGACTTTCTAAGCACGTGTTCATCAATAACAACAAAATCTAGTTCACTAAAAGAATATCAAAATCCCGAAAGTACCTCATTTTCCGGAGTGCATCAGATTCTTTCAATAAGACCTTATTATCTCAAATACCTCAGTCCATCACCTTGAACAAAAAACGATCACAAATGGGCTTTGGTATCATAAAACCTGAGAAGTGATTCATTCCTGTACCTGCTCTTCTATACTTGAAACATCTGCAAGGTCCACCTTTTCTTCATCAATATCTTCGAGTTGCGAATTGCTTTCTTCTTTGGTTGTGACACCGCCTTCTTGTTCTCTGCAGCATTTAGCGTCAATGGTTTTTGCAAAAAATACAATCAAGAATGTTAGATATTAACCATCTTTAATCTTTTTGTTCAAGAAAGTTTGAATAAAAAATATAGGTTTGCAAGAAAGTTCATCCATCAGTTAAAGCCTCAGCCCATCCGCCAGTTTAACTCCCCAGTCAAGGCTTCAGATCATCCACCGGTTTATGTCCCAGTCAAGGCACCAGTTCCACCCACTAGTTAAAGCCCCATCACAACCAAATTCGACAGTTTCCACCTATATATACAAAGACAATAATATAAGATGTTATCAAACAATTCAATAAGCACTTCACGGTTTTATACTAATATATTATTCCAAATTAGTGTATCCCCAGCACTCTTATATCTACAAATTCTCTGCACTGTAGTACCTACCTTCTCAAATACGGCTTCAAGTACAACAATCAAGTTATCCTACATTAAAATCAAAAATAGTATTAAAACCCACTTTGTGAAAACCTGAACATATAAAACCATACCAGAAACATCACTATTTAAAGAACTTCGAATGATTAATGAAAACAAAATCTGTAGATTTCCTTCGTCGGTTAAGAATTCAATATAATAAACAAATACCCAAATTATATACCTTGAAAGCCTTTTCAATCCTTCAATGGTCGTAACTATTGGGTTGTAACAATTCGTCTACAATCATGTTTGGCTCTATTAAATCTCTCTCATTCACATGAACTTTACATCCTTCCTGTCACAACCAATCACAATACACACACTTAGGCTTATACTGGTATTTGAAATCTGAAAATAAAAAACATAACGATCAAAATCTTTCCAATCATAAATATTCAAAAAAAGATTATATATTCAAAACCTTTATAATAAAACCAATTATTAGAACCATATGTAAAAAGAATACCAGAAGATTAAATAAAAGAAATCGTACATAAAAATCTATAAACATACCAAGTTTAAAAACTTTATGACAATCAAAATGCTAGTCACAAAAAATACCTTAGATTTCTTCAAATTTCTTTGCATAATCCTGAATCTGCCACAATATATAATGCAATAAAAATGCTAGTCACATAAAGTTATATCAAAATGAAATAAAACTTATAAATAAATAATACCCACATGAAAAGCCAAGCTAAACCAGATCGACCAACCTTCCATAAACCCCTAACCCTACAATAATTTTATAAATGATTAAATCAGCAAATTTTATAAAATATTGAATCAACAAAATAGAAACTCAAATACACATACATATATACTTAATTAATAAAAGATGAATCAAATCTTTATTTTGAAACCCTGATTTAAAAAATCATAAATCATGAAAGATAAATTGAACTTACTGTAGAGTAGCCCCAGGTGAAGTGTTACTTGATTTTTTTCACCTCTAATGAAAATCGAAACATGACCAGTTTTTTGTTGATTCTCTTTAATCTTCAAACTTCGACTAAATTCTTCATAGTAATCAAGATCTAGTTCCTGAAACAACATAAAAGTAAAAGTGTATACAGAAAGTTTAGAATAAGATAAAGAAAGAGATTTATTTGATTTGTGAGTTTGATCTTGGAGACAAAAGAGTAAATAAAAGTGTATAAAAGATCACTTTTTCTCTCCTCTTCAAACATTTTAATATCCTGCCCCAGTACTATCTCACCTCTCACATGTATCTATTTTTAATTTCAAAAATCAATCCCCCCGCCCAATCCACCTCCAACACACACTACTTACACCTCAAAAAACACACAAAAATCATCAGCCTTGATGTCATCATTCCAATGTGGCATAGATAAATGCTTGACAACACAACTTTTTTTTAAAAACTTCCTTACCCTCCTTTAGTATGTAAGTAAGGATATATAGAATTGAACATCCTTTTGGGGGGGGGGGGGGGGGGGGGGGGTATTCTTTAATCATGGGTTAGTCAATTTGTTAATCCAACCACATCTGTTCTCTGACAATACAAAAGTTTACTTCTTTTTTTCGTACTATGGCAACAATGCAACATTTTAAAATTTCATTGCGAAATTATTAAAGCATGAGAGGAAATTAACTTATTAGCAACGTTAGGTCGTTAGTTAAAAAAAGTTATTGAACAACATTAAAAGGCTGACATGACAATGTAAAGTTGTAAACTATAAATGGGCTGTTACATCTTGTAAAAGTGAAGGGCTTGGTTGGGCCTTGCTGTTATGTTTCAGTGGCCTATTCTTTAGGACTTGCTGGATCAATAGTTACACATGTGCATGAGTGTATGTGTATCTGCTCGCCCATATCTCCAGGTATGTTCATTTTCTCCTTTACATCAAGACTTATAAGTTATAATTGCCAACTCAATAATTATTACCCTATGTAATATAATGTCTTTAAATCGAATGAAAATATTGAAAGGCAATAAACTATCATTATAATGATTGCCTACAATAATTCTTGAATGAAAAGATGATAGTTTAGATAGATTTTACGATGAACAATTATGTCAGTATCTGATAAAAGATTGATGTTCTTAATGTTTATAGCTTAAAAGGTAAAAAAAAAAATAAAAATTAAACACTTATCCAGTGATCAGCAAACTATCTGTAAATATAGGCATTGCTAGTTAACCTAAATTATGTCATCTTCAAATTTACAAGTACAATTTTTACTTTTGAGTATGGAAGAGAAGACTTCAGTGCAAGTAATTGTTCCTATAAAGTTTTCGACGTATAGTGTAATTTTTATCAAATAATGATGTTTTGATCTTATTTGGCCAATCAGCCATAAATGGTTCGTCTTATCCAACTCTAATTTTTTTCCACTTCTTTCTTATTGTCACGTCAACGTTACATAACTTCTTTTTCATTTCATATCTCAAAAAATATCAGTAGTACCACACCTCTTTCGTCTTAAATAATTTATCATATCCTAAAATTATAACAAAACCCTTTTTTTTATTATTATTGAATGAAAAACTCTCATGTGTCCTCACCCAAGCCCACCCACCTAACAATCACCCACCTAACAATAAGGCGTTTTCTCTTCTCTTTTTTTTTCGGAAAACATAAGTTTATGTTTACTTCAGAAAACGCTTTAGAAAGCTTCGTTGCGAACGCTAGATTTTAAAATTAGGGACAAAAAGCTTGAAAAAATGACGACTGTGAACGGCCTTAAAGTGATAAAAATCAATAGTTTTGTTCCTTTTTAGAATGGGAATTGATATTTATACCATATATATTTATTTAGTTCATCATATCGTATAAACTTCATAAAATACTATATCTATTATATATAAATAAAAGACAATTGTTTCTATAAATTTTTTTAGACAAAAATTCATGACATCATAAATCTTTTTTTTTTTTTATGTTTGCAACTTCTAGAAACAAAATCTTTTGATTTTTAGTCAAATATTTATGATGTCTAGAAGCTTTATACCATATATATTTATTCTTTCCTACAAGTGTTTTAAAAATTCATGACATCATATATATTTTGATTTTTTTTTCTTTTGATCTTTGTATAATTTAATCTAATATGGAAACCAAATTACTTTTTAAATTAATACTCCGTATATCTCTTACAAATAACAAATCAAGACCCTACAAATTTTATGCCAAATTTTCCTTTATACGAGTAGTCTTTCACGATTATTAAATAATTATGCTAATGTTATTATTAATAATATAGAGTCATAGTATATTTTAATTTGTAGCTTAATTATTAGTTTCTTTTAAATTGTAACTTAACTAAAGAAATATAATTATGAAATTGTGTTTATTTTATGAAATTTTTAGCTTTTATAATGATTTTTCTTCTTGAACACTATGAGTAAGTAATAATTTTCATAAAAAACTTCATTCTCTTTAATTTGAAGGTATAGAACAAATGAAAAGTTAATTGTCCGATATCCATTTAAAGGTTTTAGTACATTATTATGCTTATAACTTTTTTTTTCTCATTCTCGTGTATTATTTTATCACGTTTACTCATTTATGTGACATAAAGTTAATGCTAAAATATTTTATTACATCATATTCAATTAGTATTTAACATATCAACTTTTCATATACTTCTGAAACAAACCTGTAATTATTGTTTTAATAAACATTATTGATTAACAAAATTTGTATTAAAATCCTGGGTTAAACCCAAGTTATTTAGCTAGTAAGTATTTAATACAAAGTTTTGATAAATTAATAAATTAATCAATATTTTTGTTACTAATATCATGTTCTTTTGAAAAACTATTTTACTCCTCCTTCGCAAATACCATAAGAGTTCTCAAAAGAACAACAACATTTTTCATTATACAGTATTATAAAAATTCACAATTAACTAACTCCTTTAAAGTTGTTTCACATATATACTTGCCTACATGGACTTTCGTAGGTTGTATAACTAACATTGCCATTAGTCATGTTTCAATCTTAAGTTATATAGAGTTGAGTTAATAAGTTAGAACTTTGAGGTCTATTTCTTGTTATCTCACTAGAGTTAAAACACATATGCCGAAGTCGGCAAGGACTAGTCATTCATTTCATCATTTGTAGTCGATCACATATGTAATCGATTTTATTTTTTTTTTGGTTTGACCGAATCTTAGAGACAAAATAGCATCTAAAATGACCATTCATTCTTTTAATTTTTTTTGCTAGATATATTGTAACATCCAAAAAAAAAACAAAAAAAAAAAATTAAAACAAAATTTTTTAATAAATTATATAATAATTTATAAGGTATTTGGTATTATTTGTGATATGATATGAGGTATCTAGCTTTATCAATAAAAGAAGTCAAATACATCAAAATGGGATTCTTAAGGACTAGTCATTATAAAATAAAAGTTTCTTATGACTTGAAATACAATTAGTCATTGTTTAAGAAATCCTTAGCAGCCATTATCATCACACGTGTATATCTATGTGTGGGTTTTAAGGGGTAAAATTAGATAAGAATAGAGTGAGTGTGTGCGTATCAATGGAGATGAACCGACTAAAAAGGAAAACTAAGAAATCGCAAATCAGTAATTTACATTCAAAAGAAATAGATGATTACAACCTTTGAAATCACCAAGCTGACTTTACAAGGTATAATTCTTTCTGTACTTATTGTTCAGATTATACATGGTTTAAGCCCTTTTTTTTTATATAATGGTTTTGGTTGAAAAATAATAGTAATCATCTCAAAACTATTTAAGTAGTCTTAGTAAATTTATTGTTGATAAACAAATCTTGAGTTAAGAAATCATAATGTTAACAGGGGATTGATTTACCTTAACCTTGCAAATCATTGTAGTCAAATAATTAAAGGTCTCAAAGAAGATGTTGTGCCAAGATAAATAACAGTAGGTAACTAGCTATAAATAATTTGAGATGATTATTTAGTAATATATTGTCATATGATTTAGTAGTATATAATTATATGGCAAAGTCTGGGCTACAATTAATATGATGCCGTAGATTAATTATGAATATACTACAAGTTAGTATAATCGAATGGCTTTATTAGTCAAGAACAGCAAAATGGCAATTTTTGCTAAGTGTTAATAACTGACTATATGATATGTTAAATGGTATGTATATAGTCTTATATGCTTTTATGTGACTTGTATGCAATAGGTGATAGAAGCAAGGATGGAACTTTTAAGGGATCAAAGGGGGTTCCAGCCTCTCCAAATTTTTATTTTTAATACCAATTTTCTTATATATTTTTCAAAAATAATTTTCATTTTACGTATTAGCCTCTCTAACAAAGCTAAATTTTATGTCTCATTGAATTCCGCTCCTCCATAGCAATTGTTCAAGTTCCGCCATTGGATAGAAGGATGTGCAAGATTTCCCATTGTTGCATACGGGCTTCTTATGAGGTGAGTAACGGATAGAATAGAATGATAGGTAATATCCAGAATGCATCTAGATATGTATGAGGATATGTACCTAGCATTATTAGAAGGTTACTTCATACGGGATCGATCTAGATTTCTCTCGTATGGGTATACCATATGTTATGTTTATTTGAATGCATAAATTTCTAGAAATTACAGAATAGAAATAATGGATAGTACTCGGAATGCATATAGACATGTATGAGAGTACCTACCTATTATATTTTAGAAGAAAGTAACTCCATATGGGATCGATCTAGATATCTCTCTTATGGGGTAGGCCACATGTTATATGTACGTTAGAGTACATTTACAAAATTATTAGAAAAAGAATTCCTTATATGTTAGAATATATGTCTAAACATGTTCAAGGCTATACTCAGAATACATATCTGAATATGTTTCTGATTATGTACCAGAAATACTAGAATATGCATTCATTTTACGATATAGATCCCGTTTACTCACTAAGTAATTGTACTTACCGTTTTATATATTTTTTTTTATAGGTATATAAAGTGACTCTAATATGGGACATGGAAAGAATATCTCGTATAGATGACGGTGTAGCTCGATGGAAGGGTAATGGACACTCATGAACTCTTCTTTGATATCCATGTTCGCCCTTTTTGCACAAGTTATAAAGTTTTAAAATAAATATTACGTGTATTTTCATTTTTGAAACAGTTATGTAAAGCTGGTTGAATCTACTTTGTTAGTTGTCAAGTTTAAATTACATTATGTCGCAAGTAATGTGACATGATTATTATAGTTTGAACTTTATAAAAGTTGTTAAAAGCGTAATATTTTTGTCAAATTCACAAATAAAATGAGAAAAATTTACTGGGGTTTCATATTTCAATAAGAATGATAAGACGGGTCATATTATGGAGTCATGGTCAAAATGGGCTAAGTTGGGTTGTACCATGAACATTTTCTTTTTTGTTTTTGCGAACTTCTATATACTAGTACACTTCGAATCAAAATAAAAATATACTCCATTAAGAAAAAAAGCGTGTACAACGGATGTTTTTGACGTAGAGCTTATGAGAGTTTATTATATGTGAGCTTGAGTTTATCGTTTTTATAAGCTCAAGCTTTTAAGTTTTATGTGATTACAAAATTTTAAATAGCTTATGGTCTTAACAAACTTCAAAATCATAAGCTACTTGAAGTAGTTTTTGAAAATAATTTGTAATTCTTGGAAAATAAAATTATATAAATACCTTTCAAGTAATTATGTATTATCTTTTAGATTTGATATATTTGTCTATTTATGTTTGCTTTATACTCATAAACTATAAACTTTAGTTATTTGGTCAAACACATATATCATTAAAAGTTTCAGATATAAGCTACTAGCCATTGGCGAACTACACTTAAAAATAGGGGTAGTCTGGGCTACGGGTCTATTAATTTTTGTTGTATAACTTTTCTGAAAAATGATGTATTTTTTTATGCTACGGGTCAAATAAATATTGGATACCAGTCAATGTATTTAATTTTAAATTTTCGAAAAAACTTCCTATCAATATAACTTCTAAAGATGTATTTGCGTTAATAAATATGAAAAGAATACTCCAAAAGTGCCAAAAATTTGTAAAAACCCACAAAAAAAAAAAACAAAAATCCTTAAAAGTACTAAAAGTTATAACAATTTAGGTGTTATTGTCACTTTAGTGCGATACGAGGCTAAAAAAAAAAAAATATACTACGGATCATTTGCGATCCTGATTTCGCCACTGCTACTAGCTACATGTTATTTTAATCAAAAACATCTTCCACTCTCAAGTCTCAACTCTCAGGTCCCACTCGAGACATTTCACATTATCCAAATAATATGTCCAATGTTCATATTTACAAATTACAATAACAATTTTTCACATTTGTCTTGCTTTCTCGATTTATTTTTATGGCTTTCCTCGACATATTATGTGAGTCTTGTGTCCAAGTAGCTATCTTGAACCTGCATCGTACTACTTTTTTGGATATAATTTGTTTACAAAGTAAACGTGTAAATTATACGTTATCTTTTCCTCGAGAGGACATAAAACATTTCTTTATCCTTCGTACAATTATTGAGTCAATTAATAGTATAGCTATCGATAATATATACACTTATGTGTAAATTATCCTAGAAGAATAATTTAGATTAGGTTCCCCAATGATGTTTTCCGGTTTGTACTCTTCAAAAGGGCTGCCTTTTAATTTGTTTACTATAGTTTGCCAAAAGTGTTACTAGTACAAGATTCTAAACTGTGATTTACCATGTACAATGAGCAGCAAACTCAAGAGTTCATGACCAAAATATTCATTACGTTCACAAGGTGTTTAATTACATGTATTTTACTTTTGGGCTTTGTACATTTTTTTTGGATAAGATAGACTAGTTCAAATGGTTAGAGGCATCTCAGGTTTTACCCGAGGTCTTGAGTTCGATCCTTAGGGATGACAAGTCTTGGAGTTTTTTTCTCTGAATACTTGTAACGGATCATAGTCAACATCTCGTTGTCTAAGGTACATGCAAGGCTTCACCATTATACGGTGAGGTTTCCCTGATGTCACATACTAACTGAATATTCGGAAAAAAAAAGATATTTACCCTTGCGCTAATATTTGCATATTTTACAAAATTTACAAAGAAAAAAATTATCATGTGGTCAGTGGTATACATACCCTAGCCTAATAAAGTGCGTATTTTCTATATATTTATATAAATATATTTAACATTCATTTATTCAATTTATTATATACCATTTTTATACTGACTATACACATTTATTTTTGATATTTTTAAATCCATTATAAGTAATGTCCATTGTTACTTAGTTAGCAAATCCCACTTGGAGGTCGAATTACATTTATACGCTCTATTTGACGATCCCCCAGCTGCCTACTTCTCGTTCTATAAGACCCAAGTCAAGTAGGTAAAGGATCCACTTTTCGCTTCTATAGTGAATTACGATTATTTGTTATGTGCTTGACAGTCTTTCAATTGTCTCTCCCGTTTGCTCCCATGTACAAAAACTATGAAGAATATACGAATAAGTTGTTCCTTCAATATCCATTCACGGATTCCCATGGGACGTGTGTCCTAACCTGGTGAACGATCATCATGGTAAAATCGTCCAACATCAGATAGTAATTCAACATAAACAAAGGACTATACATCCACCCTGAAATGATATTAGTATGTTGTTATAAAAAACTTAGTTATTATAAATATTTATATAAAAAAAATGGTAGAAAAGGAGACAACACCCTTATAAGGATGAAAATGGATTTCCATTAAGTTAACAACTTTACTAATTGCTTTTATCTTAATTTAACTATCATTAGATAATCTTTTAGAACGGAAAGATTATTAATAACAGGGGACCTGTTGTTACTATACCATATTTGCCATTACAGACATGGGGCTCACACTATTTTGGTTGGGATACACATAGTGTTATATAGCTTTGATTGTACTCTATTTTTGTGGAAGTAGTATTTCACCTACCATAAATGAATATACAAGAATTGTACGCTGTGAAATAAATGATGTACAACATAATGGTCATAATGAGCAGTCAGACTATATGAGTGATATACATCCTATCCCATCTTCTGTATATCTTTGACACACGAGACCTCATATTTGACGTTTACTCCCCCACTAGTTAGATTCATTTAAATAATTTTTCATTCATTTTCCTTATACAAAAGGGAGAAAGAAATAAATAATAACAAAGTATTTCATTAAAGAACATAACCCCTTCCACTTGGCCCATTAATAAACCACTTTGATACACATAGACAAGGACCCGAAAACACACTCACTAGCTATAACTCTGTTTATATGTATTATTGTCATTGTCACATTACATTACATACATATATATGTCTATTCTTCCACTTTTCTCCATTGTTTCTTCTTCTTGCCATGCCTGTTAACTTACTACGCTCCATAACCCATTCCCCATGCCAACGGCTATTTTCTTTTTACTCACCACCATCCTTTTCCTCTACACCACCACCATCTCCACCGCATCAACGGCCGAGATACAAGCCTTATTATCTTTAAAACAAAATATACGCGATCCATTGGGCGCATTAGACACATGGAATGCCTCATCTCCTGGCGCGCCATGTGACTGGCGCGGCATTTCCTGTGGTACCAACAATAGAGTTCGTGAACTCAGCTTACCTCGGCTCGGATTATCTGGCTTACTCACTAGCCAGATATCCGAGCTGAGCCAGTTACGTAAGCTGAGTCTTCACAGTAACAAATTCAACGGATCCATTCCGTTGAGTTTGTCACAATGCACCCTGTTACGAGTTATTTATTTACAAAACAACTATTTCGCAGGCGGTCTCCCGCCTGCATTTGTTAATCTAACAAATTTATTAGTACTTAACGTTGCTAATAATATACTTTCCGGTGAAATCTTTAACAGTTTACCTAATAACATTCGTTACCTCGATGTTTCCGACAATACATTGTCGGGAAACATCTTCCCTTATAACTCCCTTACATTTCAGATCCAGTTTCTTAATCTCTCTTTCAATTCATTAACCGGTCAGATTCCGCCGGTTATCGGAAGTTTTCAGAGCTTGGAATACTTATTTCTCGACTCGAATCAGCTATTCGGTACAATACCTTCAGCTATAGGCAACTGTCTGAATCTGATTCAATTCAGCGCAAATGATAACAAACTGGAAGGACTGATTCCAATGAGTATTGGAGAACTTCAATTTCTTCAAATTATATCTCTTTCTGGAAACTCGTTATCAGGTTCAGTTCCAGTATCTTTGTTATTAAATTCACAAAATTCAATTAAAAGTATTAAAATCGGAAATAATGCACTCACGGGATTGTTAGATACTAATAATAATAATAGTGCGTCACGTTTTATAAATGTGTCAAGGTCAATTGAAGTATTAGACATTCACGACAATCACGTGAATGAAACGTTTCCGATTTGGATAACCGATTTATCCGCACTTAAAAGCGTGGATATTTCTGGTAATTCCTTTTATGGAAAGCTGCCTGGCGAAATTGGGAATATGTTGAATTTGAAGGAGTTTATTGTGGCGAATAATTCATTGATTGGTGAAGTTCCAACTGATATTGGAAAATGTAGTTCGTTGAATTTGGTTGATCTTTATGGAAACAAGTTTTCGGGTCCAATTCCGGATATTTTTGGGGGTTTAAAGAGGCTAAAGTATTTGTCACTCGGAAGAAATCTTTTCAATGGAAAGATACCTTCGAATATTTCGAGCCTTGTCGAGCTGGAATCTTTGAATTTGGGCGAAAATTGGTTGACCGGACCTTTGCCTAGCGAATTAACGCAGCTTAGCAACTTAACTTCATTGAATTTGAGTTATAATAACTTTTCTAGTGAGTTTCCTAATATTATAGGGGAATTACCGGGTTTAACTGAGTTAAATATGAGTGGTTGTGGGTTTTCGGGTGACTTTCCCGCCGATATAGGGAATCTGCGAAGTCTAACTATTCTTGATTTAAGCAAGCAGAGTTTTTCTGGTGAGTTGCCTATTGAGTTATTCGGGTTACCGAATTTAAAAGTTGTTGCGTTGGAAGAAAATTGGTTTTCTGGTGATGTTCCTGAAGGGTTTAGTAGTTTGTCAAGTTTGAAGTATTTGAACCTGTCCTCGAATTCATTTTCGGGTGATATTCCCGCTGAGTTTGCTTTCCTTTCGTCCTTAGTCATGCTTTCTCTTTCGGATAACAGGATTAGTAGCTCCATTCCTGTTGCATTTGGTAATCTTTCGAATCTTGAAGTACTTGAACTTGATCATAATGTTTTAACTGGTTCAATTCCAGGGACTTTTTCACAGCTGTCTCATTTGAAAAGGCTTGATCTAAGTCATAATGGGTTAACCGGTGAAATCCCTGAAAATATTTCTGATTGTTTGTCTCTTGGTTCTTTGTTATTGGATTCAAATCGTATTTCTGGACACATACCAGCCTCCCTTTCGAAATTGTCTAACTTGACAGACTTGGATTTATCTTCAAATAATTTGACAGGAGAAATCCCAACTAGTATTTCGATGATTAGTAACTTGAAACATTTGAACGTTTCGAGTAATGATTTGGAAGGCGAGATACCGAGGATGCTAGGATCACGATTTAGTGATCCTTCAGTATTCGAAATGAACAACCGTTTATGTGGAAAGCCAACAAAGAGAAAGTGCAAGAAAAAGATGTCTTCAAGGAAGAAGAAACTAATACTTTTGATTTGTTTGGCTGCTGGAGGTGGTTTGCTTTTGTTACTTTCGTGTTGTGGGTACATATGTGTGCTTTTTCGGTGGCGGAGAAAGATGTCAAAAATGGGGAAATCTGGTGAAGTGAAGAAACCCAGCCCGGCACGTGGAAGCTCAGGTAGAGACAATAGTAGCGGAGGAGATAACGGCCCCCCGAAACTAGTGATCTTCAAGAATAAAATCACATATTCGGATGCCCTTGATGCAACTAGACAGTTTGATGAAGAAAATGTATTGAGCCGGGGCACATTTGGGCTTCTTTTCAAAGCCTCATTTGCAGATGGGACGGTACTTTCCATTCGTCGGCTTCCAGATACTTCTGTTCCGGAAGCAACGTTTAAGAAAGAAGCTGAATCATTGGGGAAAGTGAAACACCGGAACTTGACTGTTCTTAGGGGTTATTTTGCAAGCCGGTCTGATAACGTGCGATTGCTTGTTTACGACTACATGCCAAATGGAAACTTAGCCACTCTTTTACAAGAGGCATCACATCAGGATGGACATGTTTTGAATTGGCCAATGAGGCATTTGATTGCGCTTGGAATCGCTCGTGGGCTAGCTTTTGTTCATTCAATCCCAATGGTTCATGGAGACATCAAACCACAAAACATACTATTTGATGCTGACTTTGAAGCTCATATATCCGATTTTGGTCTCAATAAGCTAACTGTACCTACACTAGCCGAATCATCGACATCCACAACCGCTAGCCCGATAGGGACACTTGGGTATGTCGCTCCTGAGGCCACATTGACTGGGGAAATGACTAAAGAAGCAGACGTGTACAGTTATGGAGTCGTTTTGCTAGAGATTCTAACGGGTAAAAACCCCGTAATGTTTAATCACGACGAGGACATCGTAAAGTGGGTGAAGAGACAGTTACAACGTGGTCAAATTTCGGAACTTTTGGAACCAGGTCTTCTCGAGCTTGACCCAGAGTCATCCGAGTGGGAAGAGTTCTTGTTGGGTCTAAAAGTTGGGTTACTTTGTACCACATCCGACGTAACTGAACGACCAGGAATGTCAGATGTGGTGTTCATGTTGGAAGGATGTCGGGTCGGGCCAGACATGCCATCATCAGCCGACCCAACATCACTTCCATCACCTCTTTGAATAGTTCAATTTAAATGTGTGTAATTGAAATTGAAATTTAGGAATATTTGTAATTTTCTTATTTAAAAATTTAATTAAAATGTATTCGTTTGTACTTTGCAATGAAGACTTTCTTGCTGGTCTTTTTCTTTTTGCTCATTTGGCGGAGTCAATGACAAGAAAGAAAAGGTAAAAGCAATCTTTTAGTGAAGAATTGCCGCCAAATTAAAATATGGAAATAGACCATTATTTCTATCATATTAACCATCATTCTTGTATTCCATAGTATGAATTTTTAAGAAGGGTAATGAAAATATAATAAAAAATAAAAATAGCGTGAAAAATAAAAAGTATTTGAAAAAAAAAAAATTATGTTGTTTGCTAGCTACAGAAAATGAATATAAATATTTTTTTTAATTTCCAAATAATAAATTTAATACATATAATATAATCAAAATAAAACAAAAATTTTTTTTCTATCACTTCTTTATTCTCATTTTCATTTTTTATTATAAACAAACAAATGGAGTTTTTATTATTCATTGTCTCTCCTTTTTATTCTGGGCATCAAACACCCCCTTAGAACTTTCATTAGTATATATAATTTCAGTAAGAAATATTAAGTCTACATATAGTTCATATTCGTAAATGATTTTACTATTTGTAACTTGTTAATTATATATAATACTTATTAATAGTTACCAATAAACTAAAACAGGAATGTAGAGGAATATAGAGGTCTTTTTAAAAGTATATTATCACTCTAAATTAAAAACTTTGTAGTATATATCCTTCTTTTACGATGTAAGCAGCATGGTTGGATCATTGGTAAACACCTTTGTCTCTGGAGACAGAGGTCATGAGTTCGATCCTTATCCCATGCAAAGGTTGGAGGGCCTTTTCTACCATTTAGGTAGGAACCGGAAGCAGCCTCTCTATTTAGGTAGAGGTAAGGTCTGCTTACATCTTAACCTCCTCCATACACCGTCGAGGTATTGGGGCTCAAAATCCGCGGAAGACGGCACTGAGCAGTTACTTACTATCCTTCTTTTAAGATAATATAAATTATTATTATTTGTTCGGTTTCCAAATCCATTTGCATATCTCCTTATACTTAAATATTACTTATCCGGATTCTTTATGTTCATTTAACCTTATTTTCAAGTTTAACAAGGATACGTAATTAAACAATAAATATTGATGGCTTTACTGGACTATAAGTACATAACATTATATTTGTTATATATATATTATAGCTTCTTTTTTTTTTTTAAGAATAGACGTAGATTTTTTTTGGTTGAGAGGTTGTATATATAAAAAGATTTGTTTTTAATATTTTATTAATAATAGGTCGGCCTATCTAAATTTTAATTATTAAAAAAAAATATATAAATTAGAAGATTAATTAAAGGGAGAATTAGGCTCAAAAAGGAGAATTAGAAGTGTGAAGTGTACCCCAACCACTTCTTTTACTTATATTATAATAGATAACTGCAGAAATCATATCATACATGCAACTAAGATCTTAAGAAGAATGTGTGAGAGATAGAGAAACCCAAACCCCCCCCCCCCCTCCACCTCCTCCCTACAAAAACTTCTGGCAGCCGAGTACATTGGAGAAAGACGAGAAATGGGAGCAGGTCAAGCATAGGAAAAAACATTCCTCATCCGCCATCACCTCCTTCTTCGTTTACAATTTCCCACCGTCACTCACAAGCTCTGATCTCCGAGCACTATTCCAGAACCATGGCCAGTTGGTTGATGCATATGTTGCAAAAAAAAGACAAATATAATAACCCCTTTGGATTTATTAGATTCAGAAATATCTCAAACCCATCCCACTTCATAAACACACTCCAGAATACCAAATGTAATGACCTGATCATTGGTGTTTTTCCATCAAAATTTGACAAAAAAGGCAACCCACAAAAACCAATCAACCCACCCCCTCGTTTCAGCCATCAACATTTCACATATCAATATACCAGACCACCACCACCACCACCTCCTGCTGCCACCAGAAAACCATCAAACGGTACTTTTACTAGTGATACATTATACAGGGATATGTTGACTAGCACCTCAAACCCAAACCCGATCACCGTAACCTTACCCAACCTGGATCCCAAAACACCCTCATACTGGAAAAATGTGTCCATCATTGCCACCACCAAGGATTTTACCACCTTACAAAACCTTGAAACCATCCTCGAGAACACCAACCCTTCCACCAATGAAAGATCTCCTACGTTGGCGGCCTTACCATACTCCTCAACTTCAATGCCTCAGCCACG
Organism: Erigeron canadensis; assembly: GCF_010389155.1. NCBI lineage: Eukaryota > Viridiplantae > Streptophyta > Magnoliopsida > Asterales > Asteraceae > Erigeron > Erigeron canadensis. The sequence goes on from NC_057762.1 coordinate 40,268,036, forward strand.
GCGAAATCTTTTCTCAAAACGCGTGAGAAGTTCTTAAAAGAGTGGTTCTCCTCATTTCAGATTTGGAATGGCCAAGATAATGACTTTGGTAGAATTATCACGGTGAAAATACTCGGTGTCCCTCTAGTTCTTTGGGAAGACAACACTTTCCACAAAGTTGCTTCAACTCTGGGTAAGGTCCTCCACCAGCCTACAATCTTGGCAAATGAAGGTAACCTTTCTTATCAGTGTGTCACTTTATTAGTTAAGTCTCACCAAAAAATTGATCATCGGGTTACTGTAAAATGGAAAACCAAAACCTTCAACACCAGGGTCATCGGGGATAACCAGGATTGGTATCCATCATTTTTGGATATCAAAACATGTTATGGGGACGATGATGATTCCGGCATACATGCAAAACCCGACAAAAATCCACACATGGATATCGATCCCTCATCTTCCAGTGGGTCACCAACAACCGCATTTAATATTGTTTCTCCTAACTTGGATAATTCCAAGGCCCCACCACGCCTACCACAGCCAAAAAAGATCTTTCCAATAACATATTCAATACACCAAATCATCACTCTGTCAAAACTGTTTCAGAAAACAACCATACCTCCAAAAAAGATTTTACACCATTTAAAATTATCCACAACCCCCAAAAAGAAAATCCCTCTAGGCCCCCCTCTGTTTTCCCTGTCACCCCACCACCTTCAAAAAATCCAATTTCACAAAACCTCATCATCCCAACATCTAGGAAGCGTGCCAGGCACACATCACCCACACTTCTCCATTCACCATGCAGAACCCTCTATTTGAACTCTCCCCATCCCTCACATGTCCATCTCAATCACATCCCTCCCGTACACCATCACATCACCTCATCATCCCTTTCAAATATTCAAAACACCACAAATCTTTCTATTAGACTCACTTCCTCTCCTATCCCCTTTTCATCCTAAATGGAAGTTAATCAACCTCCCCACACCCATCTCTCACCACTGCCCCAATCTGGCCCATCTCTGAACCAAAACCCGCTGATCGAGTCAACCAAAAGTACCAATACTGCCTCAAACCCAACTGATCCCAACATCCCATCAAAAACTAATGACACCATCAATCCAAACATATCTGTTGACCCCCAAACTTCCAATGACACTTCACCAAGTCTGAACAAAGAGATAAGAGCCACAAACCAAGTTGGCGATTTGATCGGGGTCAACCTCAAGGGCTATGAAAAACTAGTCGAAAAAGAAATCATCCTGGACCGTGAACAGACACTTGCCCAATGAATTTCTTAACACTCAATATCCGCGGAATTAAAGATGCTGGAAAAGCCAGATGGATCCATCAAATCAAATATGATCACCGCATCAACTTTATGTGTATCCAAGAAACACATAGAACAGATGAACAATCACTCTTCCCACAAACTTTTTGGGGCTCCACCAACTACCTATCCGATTTCATACCATCCTCGGGAATCCAAAGTCGCTCTGGGGGATCCTAAGCATATGGGATCCCTCGTGTTTCACACTCACCAACACTATAAAATCCCAATTTTCTCATCACCACCGGCTTCATCAATGGCATAGCTTCACCCTGCAACATATTAAACCTCTATGCCCCCAAGACCTCCGCTCCAAGCAATCAGTCTGGGACGAAATTACCCTGCATATTTCAAATAGCCAAGGCATGTGGATCTTGCTGGGAGACTTCAACTCTGTAAGGAACCCAACGGAACGCAAAAATTCCACTTTCAGTGCTTCATGTGCACTCTCTTTCAACAACTTTATCCACCAAAATGGACTCTTGGAATACACTATGCACGACAATCTTTTTACTTATGTCGTCGACAATGGGAGCAAAGCAAGCAAAATTGACAGAATACTTGTCAACCCAGAGTTCATGAACTTGTGGCCAACAGCTACTCTCACATCACTCCCCCTATCTATGTCAGGCCATCGCCCCCTAATTCTCTCCACCTCAACACTGGATTTTGGGCCCTCCCCATTTCGGTTCTTCAGTTCTTGGTTAAACAGACCAGGTATTGATGAATTGGTAATCACCAGCCTCACTTCAGGTTTCTATTATGGTCGTCCCGATCAGATTTTAAACTTGAAGTTCAAAAGGTTGAAGCAGGACCTCAAAGCATAGAACAGGAACAATTCCAACCTTGAAAACCAAGAAAAGGTTGTTCTCACCAATCAACTGGAATCACTTGATGCTGTCATTAATATTCGTGACTACACAGACGATGAACTTGCATTACGGGCCGTCACAAAAGATAAACTCAGTGCTCTGGAACTTTCCAAAACCCAAGACTTACAATAAAAATCCCGCGCAAGATGGGTCAAATGTGGAGATGAGAATACTACATATTTTCACACCATCATCAATTGTCGAACCTCGAAAAACAGGATCAACGGATTAGAAATAAATGGAGATTGGTTCATTGACCCACCAACTATCCGCGAAACTGCGCTTAGTTTTTTTAAAGAAAAATTTCGAGAGCCCAACCCACTCAGGCCCACAATAAACTGTCATAACCTCAAAACCCTTTCCCCTGATGATGCCAACTACCTTACTACTCATTTCAGCCTCCAAGAAATCACCTCAGCCGTTTGGGAATGTGGTAGCGACAAAGCTCTGGGTCCCAACGGCTTCAACTTTGGCTTCATAAAAAAGTATTGGGACACCTTGAAGATGGATTTTCTCAATATTCTTCTTGATTTTCACTCTTCATGCACCATTAGCCACGGTTCCAGCTCCTCTTTTATCACCCTCATCCCCAAAACATCCCCAGTCAAATCCCTAAACGATTACCGACCCATCACACTCATTGGTTGCATAAAAAAAACCATCTCTAAGGTTCTTACAAACAGGCTGAAGAAGGTAATTATAAAGATCATATCACCAACCCAGTCGGCTTTTCTCTCCGACAGGAACATCCTTGATGGCCCATTGATGCTAAATGAGATAATTACCTGGCTAAAGAAAAGCAAAAGAGAAGCTTTTTGCCTAAAGTTGGATTTTGAAAAGGCCTTTGACACAGTAAGTTGGACATTTCTCCTATCCATCATAAGACAAATGGGCTTCCCCACCAGATGGATTTCCTGGATCAGTGGAATTCTCATATCAACCAGATCTACGGTCCTAATAAATGGCTGCCCCACCAGCGAGTTCAATTGTGAACGAGGAGTTCCCCAAGGTGATCCACTCTCCCCTTTCCTCTTTATCATTGCCATGGAAGCGTTTTCTAACGTGATCCATCGGGCTTCTTTATTGGGCCTTATCTCCGGAATCAGGCTGCCAAACAACGGACCCTCCATCACCCACCTCCTCTATGTTGATGACGTCATGATTATTGGGTCATGGTCTTCAACCCATGTCGCCAACATCACCAGAATCCTTAGATGTTTCCATATCGCATCTGGACTAAAAGTAAACTTTCACAAGTCTTGCTTTTATGGTTTAAACCTCACCCCAAGCTCCACCATCACCTCCACCAAGACACTCAACTGTAAAAACGGCCAACTCCCGATAACCTATCTTGGCCTCATTGTAGGCTCCAACATGAACCTTATTCGAAACTGGTCACCTGTAATTCAAACTTTTGAAAACCGTCTCTCACGATGGAAAGCCACAACCCTATCCCTCGGGGTAGAATCACCTTAATCCGTTCTGTGCTTGACAGTCTCCCATCCTACTATTTCTCCCTGTACAAGGCACCGGTATGTGTACTTACTAAACTTGAGTCTATTAGAAAGTTGTTCTTTTGGGGCGGTTCTTCCTCAAAGAAGAAAATTCATTGGGTTTCTTGGGATTCTGTCATTGCATCTACGGATACGGGCGGGCTTGGGTTGGGTAGTTTGCAAACCAAAGGTTTATCATTGCTCTCTAAGTGGTGGTGGCACTTTCGAAGCGAACCCCAAAGCCTTTGGGCTAAGTGTGATCACTGCCATTCACTCCACGGCTCGCAATTGCTCCCCGGTACCCATCAAGCCCAACATGGTGGGAGTTTGGAAAGGCATTGCCAACCTAAACTCTCACCTCATTCCGTTTAACATCTCTCTTGAGAAGATGATTACAGGAAAAGTAGGTGATGGCGCAACCATTCGTTTCTGGATTGACACCTGGATCAACAACGAGCCACTCTCCAAGTCCTTCCCTGACCTCTTCAGGCTCGAAAAACACAAAGCTTGTCTCATCAAGGATCGTTGTACTACAAGAGGAAGATTCTCATAGTGGGAATGGTGTTGGTCAAAACCTCCAACATCTCCGAATGAAATCCATCAGTTCCAAGCAATGCTCTCACAGATCTTGCATGTCACCCTCGCTGACAGGCAGGACTCATGGTTATGGAAACATGACCCTTCCGGTACTTTCACAGTGAAATCCTTGAAGGAATGCATTTACTCTGCTCGTTATGGACCTAACAATTGGTCCTTCCCATGGAATTGTCTTGCACCGCTAAAGATCAATATTATGGGTTGGCGTCTTGAAATGAACCGACTTCCAACTACTGATCAACTAACTCACCGAAAAATCTCAGTTAACTCGCTGACTTGTCCCATGTGCAACACTCATCATGAATCTGCAAATCACTTGTTTCTTCATTGCTCCTTCACCGACTCTCTTTGGATAAGATATTATGTCCTGGTGCAATCTCACGATCAGCAAACCATCCAACATCAGGGATCTCTTCACAACTCACCAGTATACCCAAATCAAAACTAGCAAGCGTCAACTATTAAATCTGGTCATACTTGCCTATTGTTGGACCATATGGAAGATCAGAAACGACTACATTTTCAACAATAAGACCCCGTCCTTCCGCTGTGCAGTCAAGGAGATCAAAGCCATCAGTTTCCTTTAGGTAACGAATAGATCCTCCAAGACAAAAATCCCGTTGCTACAATGGTCAAGTTTCAATTTATAATTAGTCTTTAATGTCCCAGTAGCTTGTTTTTATCTACTAATGCATTATGATCATGTTTTTCTTTGCTCTTTGTACTTTTTCTAGCTCCTTGCTAGATTTTTGTCTTAATGAAAATCTGAATGTTCGGGAAAAAAAAAATTAAGCCATTTAATATAAGTTGTCGTAATTACTTATGGGACGTGAAACGGAACGAATAATATACATAACACATAATCATGTTAATGATAGATTACGAGAAAATTATTTTTATCACATATATAGTCAATCCGTACATCGTACAAGTGTTAATACTAGTTGTGTATATTAGTATATATAAAAATAACCTTCTTATGAAAAAAAGAAAAAGTTGAACCATCATAGGACTAGGAGAGTCATTATATATCTTTAATTTAATTCAGTAATAAATAAGTGAAAAAAAATGGAGGATATGATAGTGAAAGTAGCCGTTAATGTGCATGAGGAGGAAGGTATGACCAGCTTTTATTGTTTCTGGGAAAATGGCAAAAAAGGGCGCTTGTTTTCGTGAATTTGTCGGGGCTTGATTAACTTTTTTTGGTGAATGTGGGTCCACGTGGCGATCATCCACGTCGGATATCAAGGGTAGGAATCTAGTTGTTGTTGAATACTTGATAGATAGTGGATCCTACATACTTGTCTCTAATTATAAAATCCTGACCAATGGTCTCCCATTATTAGTAATGAAAAGTACTCGTAGTCAATATTTAACTGAATTATTCGGCAAAACAAGTGATTGTGATTGAGATGTTTAAAGTATGAATTAGGTAATGTACGGATTAGACAATAATATAAGTTCAGCCGGTTGAGTCGTTTGAGTTTTACACGAAGCAAAGGTTCAAACCTAATTAGGTGCATTTTCGATCTCTATTATCACTTGGTATAATTATAACAGGTGAAAAAGAAAAGAACATGAAACGTAAAACATAATTGTAAATATAAATAGATCGATATTTCATCTTAAAATTTATAATAGAAAAATGATCAATCAACTTAATTATAAGGCTAAAAATCATTTATCATTATCTTATATCTTTTATAATATAATATAATATAATATAATATAATATAATATAATATAATATAATATAATATAATATATATAATAATATTTTTTATTAACTTAAAGAAAAAATAAATTTTGTATTGGAGCCCGTGATTGTGTAGAGAGGATTCTGCCATCTTGGCAGTCCTGGCTACCAGCTACCTCTTTTCTTCTGTCATTACCTCCCCTTTCTGCTTCATAAAACATGGTGACATGAATCTTTTTATTTTTAAAATACAAAAAGCAAATATTTTGTGAGTACATACTACACACCTTTTTTTTGTAGTAAAGAAAGACACTGTAAAAAACTTAAGCAAAAATGATATGTTAGCTGAGATATATTTTTTTATAGAATGAAACCATGTGGATGCATTGTGTTGCACTGTTGCCAAAATTCGGAACGTGACATAAGTGGCATAACTTTGATTAGATGCTAATATGTGTTCTATTTGGGTTTTAATACTAGACTAGATTTGATGTAATAGTTGTCAATAAAAATTGTTAGAGATATAATATATATGAGTAAAAGTAAACACCCAATGTCGTCTTTTACGGAATTTAAATCTCAATACCTCGACGGTGTATGAGAGGTTGAGATGTAGACAATCTTATCCCTATCATGACGGTGTAAAGAGGTTGCGTCCATGTTATATCTAAAATAGAAAATGACCTCCGACAAGAGGATAGAACCTTTGACTTGTCTCTAGAGACAATGGTGTTAACCAATTATCTAACCTTATTGATTTAGGGATAAAATACTATATGTGTTGTAATAATATGACTTGAAATTGCGAAACGGATACAAATGATAGAATAACCTGACTCGTGCTCAAAGTTGGCAAACCCAAAGTAAATAACTAGACAGAGCAAAGATATATTCGTGTCCATGGTCTAAATCCATATAACGATATCAAATTTTGTGCTTTTGTAATTTAAAGGTCATACATTTCAGTCAGGGTAGCGATGCATATGATTAATAAAAAGTAAGTTTTAAGATAAAGCATTCAATAGGTGATATTGCAAAAGCAGTAAGGTTGCAGGCTAGTCATTCTTTTTCTCATCAATTGGCCATGCAAAATATGAAAAACAACAGGACGCTTAACTCGGTCAACATTCAAACTGAGGTTATCGTTCAAACTAATAATATAAGGTAAATATATTGGAAAAGTAAGAAGGCTTAGTACCGCAGTTGAGCAATGGGGAGTGATACGTGCATCCCATTTACCGTGATTAATTGCATATAACTTTCTAGGATTGGCATACAACAAAACAAGGGAAGCATACTTAGTTGAACACGACTAAAACATGACTCACTTAAGTAATTCTCATGTGTTATATAATGAATGACTACAATCGTTAAAGTGCATACAACATACACTGATTCTAGCAAGTGAAGCGGCCACAAAAACAACCGAAAATCAGATGACAAGAATGGATACGTAATATATCTCCATGATCAAGTTGAAGGGTTTTTGTACAACGTATAATAGATGTTCTACGCTAAGGCCTAACTACAATTTCATGTGACAAAAACACATTTTCTTTTTCCGTCTTCACTCTGTTACTATAATTTTTAGCCTGATAAGTGTATCAGTTATATATAACAGAATAAAGCATATTAAATGAATGTTACAACTACTAATACAATGAGTCGAATATACTATATGGATACAACACCTTCACGTAAAGGATAACCATTAGGATCTGACGAGAGAAACCTGCGGCAAGCATGTAATACTGCCGAGTGAAATCCGCTTGCATTGTCTAAAAAGACAAAATGACCAGCCTGCAATCATATTCGTCGAATCCAGTTAATAAATGCTAGGATTATACGTCTGTAAAGTGGTCACTGTATTACTTATATACAGTCTGATCCAGTCTATTTATGTGATCAAGAGGTTAAAAAGTTCGGTTCAAGTGGAAAACCCCTTGCCTTTGAAGACAAAGGTAAAAGGTTCGATCGTCATTCTCTACAGAATGGCCGGAGGTCCTTCTGGAGGCAGCCTCTTTGCCTTAGGGTAGAGGTAAGTAAAGCTATTTGGATCTCACCTCCACCATACCTTGTGAAAGACGGGATTGGGTACAGTTGTTTTGTTACTTTGTTAATACGGTTAAAAAGTTTGATCCGTTTATCTAACGAGTATTGACTGGATCAGAAAGTTTGATCCATTGCTTAACAAGATCAGAATCCACTAGCTACTGGGCATATCATGATCCATTTAAATGATCATGGGCTAGATCAACTCATCAGTGGATGAGCTCCAAACGCAACCCATTGACATGTCCAACTATATAATCACAAACCATAGTTTAACTATCCATGAGGACTAGCCTTTGTAAGACATACCTTTGGGACCCTTATGATCTCGCATGGGACAGACATGTTCTTCCTTGCATCTACTGCCCCTTGGTAATTCATCCAATCTTGAACCCCATATATAAAGGTTGTTGGCACTTTCCATTCTGAAGATCTGCAAACCAAAAGGATGACATGTTTTTGCTGAATGGTGACCGTATTGATTTAATAGGCAAGGTTTATTGTGTTATGTACACTTTGACCAGTATGCAAACAGCCAATATAAGAAGAAAAATCATGATCTGGCCAGTGATAAATAAGTAAGGATACTAAATAACAAAGTTAAAAAGCTAAAAGCTTAAAACAAAACATATTTCACAAGATGCATTTTGACCTAATGATGATATTGATGTACTATTAAAGTATTAATACCAATAAATAGTTCTTATAGGTATCTTACAAGGTACCCACTATATATAGCATGTGCCATCAAACTTGTGCGAATCGTTAATACTATTAAAGAACATATACTAAGCATGCAAGTTCTTTTATTACGACGAAGCCCTTCAATATACCAGTTAACGAATGTGCAGATTAATCTTTTAACATATCAAGCAGGCCTTTTATATTGACAAGAACTGTAAAACTTGACAACCTAGCCGCACCTTTGTAATAGAGGACTTCTAGCGAACGCCCCAAATGAGAAGATGTACTTCAAGCAGAGCTCTCCACTTGCTTTGGCCGCCAGAGTATGGTATATATAATCTTTCACAGAAACCATCAACTATAAGAAAAATGAAATTGTGGAAATCCAAACTTGATATGTTTGACTCTAACTACCTGTGAGTAAGGTGGACTCTTCCTCAGTCAACATGTCCCCAGTAGAATGCTCACCAAATCTTGCACTTGTATATCTGCGGACCAAATTTGGACCCCAAGGACCTAAACCTCTGCACAAACAAATTCCACATATCACCTGTAGTTAAAGCTATATGAATGGATGCCACTTGCAGTACATAATTGATGTAAGAAAACTTCTAACAATAAGCAACGAATATCATACTACCTAAGAACCTTCATAGGAGTGAAATTAGACTCCCACAAATGATTTATAAGCGCTCCTTTCCATGTGGCTCGAAATTTGGTAAGCCACTCCGGCTTATGATCAGTTTCTGATGTAAACCCCGCAGGTCCCACCAAAATCAGATGTTGCACATTCTCCGGATGCTTCAGAGTTAATAATAGTGGGAAGTCATTTGTTTTTGTTCCAGATCATTAAGGCTAAAAAATGGAAAGTTGTTCTTTAGTGAAAAGTATCATCAGGAAACTTACTTTTAAGGCATATTTAGCAGCAATATATCCTCCAAAAGAATGCCCAAGCAAAATAAACTTGTCGAGCTTTTTGGCTTTGCGCCATTCCTCAAGGGAATCAATGAACCAAGCCTCAGTTTCTGCATAACAACAAACACAACTATTTGATGTAGAATCAAAATGTTAACAGTAACTTTTAGTCCAACCTGTGATGCACATAATGCAAGGAGTGAAAGTGAACTGGGTATTAAACCACTAACTGCATGTCAAGGACAGCTAACCTTCGGTACTTTTGCAAGTGAAGTCGGGCCTGCTTGATCCACCCCAACTGTCCAGCACAAAAACAAAAATAATAACTTAATCAGGAAAACTATAGTATATTTAGAAGACAATCAATAACCACTATACACAAACAAGTTCTAAAAAACATATGTTTAATAACCAATGTTAGTGTTCTAAACTTCCGTACCAGCATTATCCAAGCTTGACACAAATGTTATTCAGCGTGCTATATTATCACATAATCAAGATAGTAGACTACTGTCTATTGATGCCAACAGCTAGCTAAGAAATTACTAGGGAAATAAGGTACAGGGTAACAAACAACATTCAACAATTCAGTCACATATCAATTACCTATCAGAAGTCTGCCCACAAATTTCCAAGGGAAACTAGATAGAAAATCATTACTTCAACGTTGAAACAAAAGGAAAGCAACCAAATTTAATGACACTTAAGCAATATTATACGTGTTATGAATCATAATAACCAACAAATATGCCAATTTCCATGAGGTTCGAAGTGGCACAAATGTCTCAAGCCTCCACCATTACATAGAAAACAACTCTGTCACAAGGGCCAGGACTTGAAAGAAATTTAATTGCATCCCAAGCATTTGACAATTAATATTCTTAGCAGCTGATGTTCCTTACTCATTATAGTGCATTGCATGTTTTGTTTCAATTTATGTCCACAGAACTACCAAAGGGAGCCACATCAGATAAATGACCATTTCATATCTTAACCAACTAGCACAAAACCCGTTATTCTAGCATCATCATATGTAACTATGTAAGACGGAAAATTTTAAACATATACTGGTGATATAACATAGCAAACTCACCCAAGTTGGTCAATTGCAATCACCCTGAAATGTTTAGTAAGGGCGTCAAAATTTCTGAAGAAAAACCCTTGAGCAGCAGCATATCCGTGAACCATCACAAGAGTAGGGGAATCCTCTTTACTATCAAAGGTAACGGTGTTGATAAATCTCGATTCATTACTGGCAGAACGAAACCACCTGACCTTCGACCCAGGTGGGCCAGTGCCAATATCAACCTTTTCTTGTGTATATTTAGTCCTGCAATTTCATCCAAACCAATCATTCACCCTGACTAAACAAGCCACTTTCTAATTCCAATTACATTCCTATCAAACAGTAACTTACTTGACGATAGAAAGAAGGCGTTTTTCAGCGGCGATAATGTGATCAGAGGAACTCGGTATCCATCGAAATACAGACGACCACTTTTTATTTGTCCTTGCTGTTGTTGTTGCTGCAGATGATGATGAGTTCAATTCTTCAGCCATATGTTTTGCAGTCAAACTTTGAATTGACCGACTAATTAGTTTGATGCGCATATAACCAACCAACAGTTTTCTTCTTCTTTTTGTAATATAACAAATTATTTATTATTATTATTGATGAGGATTTTAGATGGAGTAAATATAAGGAAATGAGAATTTGAAATGGTGGGAGGATTATGGGAGAGCGGTCGTGTGGGAGGTTATGTATATATATGGGTGATCGCCGACACTCCACGTCAACTATGAACGGCGGTGATCCGAACACACTTTTTTTTTATTATTCCTTTTTTATTATTATAATAAATGAAAATGGAAATAACAGGAAAATGTTGGGAAAGGGAAACTTCTTTCATGACGTCCGCCGTGACCTTATTATTTCTTCTTTGCCTATTCTCATTTTCATTTACTCGTACATTTTCATTCTTCTTTGATGACGCCAGCCGTGATTGTTTGTCAAGTGTTTGGTTGTTTCGTTTGCATACAACTTTGAGACTCAAGTGTTATATGGAAAAACTCGTGTAGAGTTCCATTAAAAAAATTAGAGAGCACCAATAGCATAATACGATACTATTGATGCGAGATGAACACCATTGTTTGTACCTCGTATCTTGTCAAATATATTGCGACGTCATTCCAACGAAATGTGACATATCAGCTATTCTATGTTTGATAAATAAGGTGCTAAAAGTAAGAAAGAAAAAAAAAACGACAAAAATAACTTTTTTGGTTTAGAATTCTTCTTTGCATTGGCCAAATATATTCTTCCTTTAAGCATAAAGCTGAATCATTTGAAAATACAAAGGCTTTTTGTTTTTCTGATATCATTTTGATTTGATTGGTGATGTGAAAAAAAAGGTTGTGATAAAACATAGTTCTGGTGCTATATCTAACATTGTCCTTGTCTTCTCATATGAGGTTAATAAGAATTGTTTGCCAAAGACAAAGACTGGTGAGGGAAATTAGGCTGGGTTAACTTCTTTTTACAGAAAATAATATAGCATTGACCAATTACTTCTCATGCATATGGAAGCTATTAGAAATAAAATTCAACTCATTTTCACAATTTGTTGGTTACTAAGCAAATTCGGTTAGAAAGATTCAGTTTAAAAGTCACCACAAGCGTTTGAAGGATTTTTACAGAATAATGATAACAATGTTATCTTCATTTGAAAAAGGAAAAGTAAATAAATATCCATCCTATAACACTTGTGAGACATCCATAAGAGAAATTGTTGCCACAACCGAAATCTTTACCATTAAATAAAAAGAAGTTGAGAAAAATTATGAAGCAAATCTGCAAAATTATCCATCTATATAACATGTCCAACGATATTCTCCACATAGCAAAAACAATAGACATAAAAGAAACCAAATTTATTATAGCCGAGAGCTAGAAATTGGGTCTAAAACCTACTATAGGTGCATAGCCATAGGCAGACTGTCCAGGCCAAGGTATCATCACCACCAAAGAATTGATCATGTCTGCAGCTTAACCAACAACAACACAACCACAGAGAAGATAACAATCATACGCTTACTTAATAGCAGCAAGACGCAGCACCTCGTGTACAAAAGGCTGTTCTTCTAGTCTGCTCTGGACTGACCAGCTCGTGAAGAAAGGATGATGCCAACAATAAGACCGTAGAGAGCGAGTGCTTCAGCAAAAATGAGAATAAGGATCATCCCAACAAATAGCTTTGGTTGTTGTGCATTGGCCCTGAAAGAGAAATTATGATAATCATCACATGGTCAAATTTAAAAACAACTATAGAACCACAAGCATAAAAGATCAGAATATTCAAAAAGTAAATCCATACATTAGCCGCTATATATTATCAATTCCTTTCTCTTTTACAGGTATCCTGGATAGATTTTAGATGCTAAATGAAGTGATTGTGTATTATTGACATGCGCAACAAAACAGAACTTCCCTATTCACATATTGCTAATATTACCAGGTGACTAGTTGTTGATGCTTGTGGGAAAGTATGAACACAGAACCTAATGGCTTATAATAATTCATTGTAGATCAAATCAAGTCTTGAAACTTGATACTTACAAGTCAAACTCTTGTCTAGTATATGAATATTAAATTTTATGGTAAACTGTTCATGTGTTTTAGTTCATGCAATCCAGGCCAAGAAGAGCAAAAAATCATTCATTGCAAACTCAAACCAAATCTGGTAACTTGATCACAGTGTAAAGGTTGGTCGAATTAGCTGTCATCCATCAGAAGTCTATAACTCATAGCCAGGGATATCATGAAATAAAGCACGACTTTCCATTTTCCCTTCATTAAGAGTAAGCTCACAAAGCAACTAATCAATCCGACAACTAAACAGTCAGACAGTTACCAAACTGGTAAGCCAATGTGTATCAACATCTGATATGTCTCATGGAAATTTATTCACAATGGCTAAGGAAGATAATGTGAGTCACAAAGATAAACGCCCAAGATATTACAAGTCACAAGCATAATTTCTTTTGATCTATCAGAGCAAAACAACACAATACAAATTCTACAGTTTGGCATCATAAAAGAGGAGACCACAGCTATACAAATTTTAATACTGAACCAATCCACAAGAGGTGAACTGGGGTGACTCACTTAGTATGTGCATTACTAGATATATAAAGAAGCTCAATACACAAATCAATTCCTTCCGGCCACAGTTACAAGCCAAAGACCCAAGAATGGGCTAGGGTCTAGGGCAATGTGGTCAGTGCTCACTTTGCATAGACAACAAGGATACAAGCTGATTGGTTCCACAAATCTTTTTAGTAAAGATAGATAAATCAATATCTACCAACTTGATCCCAATGAAACAGTGATAAACAAAACAGCGAGATAAAAATGTGAAAAAAGTTACCTCACACCAGCATCACCAACAATTCCGATAGCCATACCAGCAGAAAGACCAGCAAGACCACAAGCAAGGCCAGATGACAGATGAGCATATCCATCAAACAGATAATACGATTTTGCCTTAGGATTAATCCCTGTACTGATAATAACCGCGATAATCAAACCGTAAATACCTAACACTCCAGCCATAACCACTGGCACAATCGACTTCATCACCAGTTCCGGCCTCATCACTCCCATCGACGCCACTCCAACTCCACTCTTTGCTGTCCCATACGCCGCCCCCATACCTTCACAAAAATACAACAAATAACTAATTACACTTCCTCGATCCTACATATCTAACTATATAAACACACACATACACGTATCATGTGTCTCTGTTACTCTTTTCAAATCCAGTTTTATCATAATATAAGCATTAATCCTACATGACATACGAAAATAACAAATGGAATTAAACAGAATTACGGATCAAGTTTCTCATCTATATTATATCATGATACATAAATACACATTAATTAATATATAGATACACATACATACACAATTAATTAACTAATTACTCAATTAATTAATTCCGAACACCTACAAAATCGATCTAATACACCGATCACTATATCCTAAAATATACGCTACTAGATCGATATACAAGTTATATAAACCGATCATCAAATCGATATAAATTTTGAAAGCATAAATAATAAAGTTAATATTAAATTGAATCATTAGATATAGAAATCAAGTAATTTAATCAACAGTTAATTATATATACAACGATCGATTAACAAATCAATATATATATATATGTAGATTACAGATGGATTAAATAAAGAAATAAATGGATGAAAAATGATAAGATCGACATACAGGAGAAAACAAGGGCAGCAGCAGCACCGAGGAAGCCAAAAAACGGTGCCGTTTCATCGCCGGAGAATGTTGAAGACATGATTGTAGATCTGATCTGTATATGATCGGATCTGAGATATTTCTTCTTCTTATTATTATTATTAATTAATAATGTTTTCAGATATCCAAACTCCTTAATGAACAAGAGATGATGGTATTTATATACAGTACTTTTTTTTTAATTTTGTATGAGTATATATAATGGCTTTGTTTGTGATGTTAAAATCGGTCACGTGTATTCATGACTTATGATTGGGCGGTTTCCAAATAGACCCCTCTATTATTCTTTACTTTATTGTTTCTTAGTTTCACCTAAGTTTTGTAGTTTCTCAAATACCGCCTATTTGTTTGGAAAATTGAGTTCTAATATTTGAACTAAAAATAATAAAATATTGTATTTTTGTTTCTTGATATAAAAATAGAATAAGTTGGAGGGAAACATATATCTAAATATCTAAATACCATTTTATAAAACATTTTTTTTTTAAATCTCAATTAAGAATTTGATATACCTAATATACTTCTCTTTTTATTTACTAATTTAAACATCTGCATCTAATATACCTATAATACCCTTAAATTTCAACCACTCATTTATTTTTCTCTCCTCAAATCTCAACCATTTTTTTCTCTTCTCTATAAATCATTTTGTTCCTCTAATTCATTCAAAATATTTTATCTCAAAAACCGTATATCGATAAATTATAAAAATTGTATGGGTGTTCTTACAATTTCATTCTCTTTCATTAGAGATGTCATTCGATATATTTTCAACGAATTTTTAAATCCGAGGTCAGAGCCCGTACGGCTAAGACATTTGGCTATTATACTCTATGACTTGACCTATCACCCCCACCATTTCATCGCCGCAACGCGCGGGCACTATTCTCGTAACTTCCGATGCCGCATTTTCATTTAAACACCTCCACGACTCCACCCAACACTTCCATTGTGTTCTTGAGTTTAAATTATAAAGGAAAAGAAATGATTAGAAGTCATCATATCTTCCTTTCAAATCATCTCAAAAATGAGGATAAACTTTTTTAAATAAAATCAACTAAAAAAATCCTTCCAACTCCTTCCCTTTAATTTCATTTCCATCTTTAAGTTAAACTCAAGAACACAACTCATTTTGCAATCCTTTGTGTTATTTTCTTTTCTTTCTTTCAAACAACTCAAGAACACACTGTTCATGTTTGAGCAAATATCGAAATTACGCTGTTTAAAAGAAAAAAAAAAGAATAATTCAAACTGTGTAAACTTTTAGTTTCGAGTAAAAAGTTTACACTAGTTAGTTTAAGGTTGTATTATAATTTTTTAATATAAATTGGATAATCATATACTTATGTTATTAGATAATTAGTTGTAATATAATAATATTATTATTGTTGGGATGGGAAGGATGAAAAGCGCATCCCAATTTCGTTGTATATATTTGATGTATGAAATGAGGAAGAAAAAAAAGATTTTTGTGGTACGGTGTTTTTTTGGAAGGTCAGCGTCATAACCTTAGTTCCCTTCAAACTTTATATTTTGGTTAACTTTTGGGCCTCATGTTGTCATTGAGGCATAAATAGAGTTTTGCCCAAAAAAAAAAATTGACCAATATTACAGTTGGGCAAACTTTGTTTCATTGATATGTAATTAGATAATTGTTAAAATAAAATAAATATTAAGATAATAGATTTGTTTTTATTGAAAATCATCTTATATCGTGAAAATCAGCATGTATCTATATACACATGTTCTTCGTGAATTTTCGTGCATTAATTTTTACATAATCCAAAAATTAAGATTTTGTTTTATTTGTGTTACTTTAATACTTGTTTTACAATAACCAACTCCTATATATTTATATTTATTATGTTTTTTGTTTGGTATTTGTTTATATATTTATTTATAAATAAAATATTCCAAGATTAAATAACATATTAACGGGTCACCAATATCATTAGCTTTATATTTATTTATTTATTCATATTTAATATGACAAACTTTTGAACATTGTGATGGTATTACTTTTAAGTAGATGTATATTTACATATTTTGCAAATTTTTTTTCCATGGTTGTTGTCTTGCTTTTAAATACACGAGAGCAAGTACTCGCGCGTTGCGACGGTAAAATATGAGGGTGATAGGTCATAGGAGGTTATATGTCATAGATAGCCAAATGCCTTAGTCGTAAAGGCTCCACCCTTAGATTTAAAAATTTGTCGAAAGTATATCGAATGACATCTCTAATTAAAGAATATGAAATTTTAAGAACACCCATATAACTTTTATAATTTATCGATATACGGTTTTTAAGATAAAAGATTTTAAAAGAATTAGAGGAATGAAATGATTTATGAAGGAGAGAGAAAGTTGTATGTATTGATATATGGTACATCATGCCTTAATATGTATATATTATTGAAATTGAATGTTGAAAGTTGAAAAGTGGATTTGCTTTATAATATAGTATAGATTTACAGTTATATTGAATTTTATTTATTTATTTACTTATTTATTTTTTTACGTTTTAAACTATCGGCCTGTTGTTTGGTCTTTTAATTTTTTATATATTATAAACATTTGAACGTGATTATGAAAGCAAAACGATAATTGAATCCCGCAATGCGTGCTATTAAACCCAATAGTTTTCATTATTATTATTAGTTATATAAAAAAACAAACACTATAACCATTTGCACATGTTTTATGATAAGTTGATAACCTTTTTCAGATTATTGCACCAAAGCATCCAACGATAGTATTTTGAAAATTGAAAGGTATAAGATTAAAATCACATATATGAATCTAAAATTCCGAACGAAACCATACATACCAAAAAAACAAAACACATACAATTGATTAATCTAAAATTATATATAAAAGCACTAGCTAGAGATCTTTTTGAATATTTCTGGACCATGAGTCTTTGCATGTTACTATTATATATACCTGTAGTTTTTTGTTTTTTCGAACTCTTTGAAGAATTCCTCATCGCGGGTTTCGCGAAAATAACCCATCAAATTCATCAATTCATCATCTTGAAGATCATCAATGAAGGGTTTAATAGGTATTGCGTTTTTCGGGTTTAAACTATAGGATTTTGGTCTATCATCAACGATCACCACCTTTCTTAAATCCCTTCCCAGACGCGATAAATCCTTTGTAAAACTCTCGTCAACTTCCGTACATGAACCACGAGACAATCGATGTTTAATCAAACCCCTAGGATCCAAAGAATCCAATACCAGGGAAGCATAAATCTCTGTTGCTGCGGTGAAAACCACGATTTCAAAATTGTTTTCGCTTAAATATTGAAGAAATTCATCAACAAACGGACGTTTCAAAATATAGTAGACCAGTCCATCCACTCGAAAAAGAAAATCGTAGATTATATTATTAGGAAGAATAGACCCATCAACACCGGTGCCTTTTACGTTGTGGATTAGAGTTTCGTCTAGGTCGAGAACCACGGTTTTTTTACGAGTATTAGGGTATACTAATGGAGGAAGTAATGGCCCCGTATTGGCTTGTTTAAGATCCGGCCCTAATAAAATCGATAGAGATTTCACACTACCCTTGCTATCTAACTCTCCAGAAACAACAGAGATAATAAAATTGTTATCGCTTAAGCACTGAATATATTTATCGACATATTGACGTTTCAAATTCAATGTAACTCGTCTTTCTCCATTGCCATATTGAATTTCTACCAAGTCTTCATCGTTTTCGGGCCGAATTGGCCCTGTTGCATCTACTGTTTTCTGATTCGGGTATTGTACTGACCCGTGGATGGTGGCTGGTTTGTGGTATGGAAATTCGTATTTCGATATAGCCGCAGCAGACTGCATATTTAATTTTCAGAGTTTATAGTAATGTTTCACGTATAGCCTATATTTATAATGTTATCTTAAAGTATTTATAGAAAGTCAAAAATCAGGTGATTTTGATAAAATCCACCGACATGAAGTTCAAAATCACTAAAGCTTATATGGAAACATTAATAAAACCAAATAACCATCAGGAAAAATACGCATTGTACTTTGCTAAAATACAATCAAAACTAATATTAGATTTTAGGAAAGTATAGTTTTCAATATAATATATACCCATGTTTTAAAAACCAGTATTTTAGTCATATCGGTGCGAAAAAATTTCCGGTATTACCGGTATTATTGTTATTACCAAAAATACCGGCCGGTACGACTATATTACTCGTAATTTATTTATATAAAAAGTTGACAAAAATTGTTACAATTTAACGAAAATAGTCAAAATACAGTTATATCCACTCAAAAATAATACCAAATAAGTATTTTATAACGAGCATGGTATCCGCGCAATGCGACGGCGGTGGTGGGGAATGCGGTCTAGTGGTGTCGGTGATGGTACTATTGGTGGCGGTGTCAAGTGGTGTAAGTTAATTTAATTGTGATAGTAGAAATTTTTAGAAATAAGGGCATAAAGTATTACAGTAATTATTAAAATAAAGGTTTAAAGTGTAAGTTAATTATTTTCATAATGATATTTTATTAATGTTAATTTATTAATTCCGTATATAGCTATTGTGTAACTATTTCTAAAAAAGTTCAATTTTTTTTTTAAATACCGGAATGGTAATACCGGAAAATACCGGCCGACATTTAATAGTGAAAATATCGAAAAAATACTGGACTTAGAATACCGGAGTATTTCTGATACCGGTAATACCGGCAGGTATACATTTAAAACATTGATATATACTTCATTACCATGTTCCAATCTAGTTTGGTTCTTTGTTTCACTCCATGTCTAGTAACGAAACCGATGTTATTTGGTCAAGCAACAGTTCCAAATTAATTACCCGGCCATTTGGTTAAACTGACTTATTTACATACTACAGTTATCAACCCCAAACCATCAAACTCTTATCTCTTATGATCAAACTATCAAACTTTTCTCTCTTATGATCAACCGACGTCTGTTACTGCATAAAAGCCCTTTCATGTCAATAACAAACACAAACCAAAAAATCGAGGCCGTGCAACACGAGACCGAACTTTCCTGGTTACAAAAACAGTATTTGGCTTTTGACTTGAATTTCTATTATACTGTAATAAACTAAATGAAATTTACATAAAACAGAATTAATCAGTATTAGTTCAAAGTTAACATAACGAATAACATTAACTTTTTCACAGTTAGTGGTCCGTAGAGGCAGGCATCGTCACACCTAAATCATAATCATCTTACCCCTACATATATATATACCAAAATACACACATAGAAGCAATTTGTAGCACTTTCAGTGCTTCAAGAAAAAGCACAATGATTTTACGGGTTCAATCCTCAGAATTGAGTTTGATTTACATCCCACGTCTCCCTCCATGCCATGATATCAATCTTTTTAAGAAAATTAATAACCAACTAGAACCCACTAGCTAAAATATCTGTAAACCAAGATAAACTATCTGTAAACCAAGATGAAATACATATAAAAGACCTAAAACGAAAATGAAATCGAATATAACAAGCTGCTAATCCAATAATTACAAGTCCTGTAAATACTGGTTTCAAGCATCCCACTATGCAGCTCTATGTAAAGGTAACATTAATAGGAAAATACTGCATCAAAGGTACATTTTTCCAAGCACAGAATCATCTTCTTTGATGCTATTTTTGCAGACATCTAAAACCGATATACAAATACTCAACAACATGATAGGATACAATTTAATAAGACTAGAATAAGTTCAAAGTCTAAACTATATAAGCATCAGGCTCTGAATTTGGACCTAATCAAAAAACAAAATTCAGCAAGATAAGATCATACAGAGGCCATACACATAAACAGATGGTACAGTTCCAAATGCCTCCCATCCCTAATATTTTCTCCTGGAAAATCCATCAAACCAGTCAGTAATCACAGCATAATAATGTAACCTAAAACTCAAAGATACCAAAAGCTGTCACAACATTCCCATCTCCAAGTTATGCACCAAATACCAAAATGATACTAGCTGGTGCAAAGCTGCTCCTAACCAAGACACCAAAATGTGAAAACTTTTGGGGCAGCACAACTCATCGGGATGTAAATTAACATGCAAACTAAGCTAAAAGTTATAGGGATGTAAATGAATCATACGAACGCGAAAGGGTTTGTTCATGATACAAATTAAGCCAAAACTTATAGGACTGTAAATGAATCGAACACGAAAGGGACTTGTTTATGTTGGTTCGTTTAAGCTTAACCAATCAAACAAACAAATGAATATGATCACATAGACGAATGGACTTATGTGTTGATGTTCATTCCTTTAACCAAGCAATCAAACATGAACATAAGTTAAAGAACGGAAATTATCTTTGTTAAACGGATATAAAATGTTTAAACTATAACTATTACTATTGTTACAATATCTAATATATATTATATATATATATACACACATACATACACTCAATTAAGATATGAACAAATGGAATAAATAACTGAATACCTTATCGTACGTTCAAAATTAACAAACCAGGCATATGTTCATGCTCACTTATTTAACAGTAAGAAATGTAGTTCAAACGAACATAAACAAATCATCTACTGAACATTTTACGAAGTGTTCGTCGAATGTTCAGTTCGTTAACGGCCCAAACAAGTAAATTATGTAATATATATATATATATTATTAAACTAAGATCATTGAGATTTTCAAAATATGTGCTATATGGCTTAAGAAAGTTTTATTTATCATCCACTTATAAATTATGTTAAAAATATAAAATTAACCGACTAATACTGTGAAATAAGTAGTTTAGTTGATATATATTAACAATTTATTTAAATTGACACAGTATTAATGTTTAACGCTAAGTTTTGGTGTATAAAAAGTCACATCAAATTTAGAGCAATTCACTAGAGACAAAAAGTTTTCGTGTGAACATATTCATAAAGAAAATGCTCTTTTTGCACCAATATGGTGCAAACTTGAAACTTTTGGTGCATACCTTAGGTGGCTTAAATGACTTCCTATTAACACAAGACTGTGAATCACCTATCCGCGTCATGTATGGAAATAGAAGTCATACAGTTTCAAGATCCGTAAACTGAAAACGAACCTTCAAGGTAACTTCTGATCAAGAAAGCCAAGAAAAACTTCACAGTACTCCGACTTTTTGCTATACATTTCTGCATAAACAAAAAAAAAACAACAAACAAGAAATGGGACATCCGAGAAGTTTCAAGCCTGTTCCTATTTGCAAACCCCGCCACAAAACAATGTTGGTTTTTGCAGCTAGGACTTAGGATGGAAATATCAGTGATGCTAAAAGAACCAAGAAACAAAAAGGAAGTTTCTTTTCTGAGAAAATTGTCTTGTATAATCTTTGTTGCCACAAGGTCAATCTAACCTGTACAGGTTTCATGAAAGATAAAGGGAAAATTTGTTCTAACGTTTCTGTAAAAGACAGAAAATGGGTTTTCACTTCCTAACTAGATTACATTTTGAACTGCAAAGAACCCATACTAAAAGGGAGAGATAACTTCCACTATTGATGGTGTATGTGACTCTAACACAACATCTCTTTCGTTTCACTTCTCTTTTGGTGACTTTTTGAGGGCTTATAAAATGTGGATGAACATATGAGTCCAACAGCAGCTTAAGATTATATTTGTCATATAAGTTGTGAACAAAGAGATATCACAGGCTGATCTTCAGGAACATCCAGATTTGGCATCTGTCTTCATAGCCATATGCCTCTCGATTAACCTGTCCACAAATGCTCTTATCTGCATGAAGAATGGTAAATTGCGTGAATGATTCAAGTAAGTGCAAAACAAAGACTGAAATTTGAACTAATTGAAGCAATCAAAACTGAAACACTAAGGGCGTGTGGTTGCGAAAAACACCCTTTGTTTTCCATTTTGTTTTGAAAGAAAACATGGAAAACAGAAAACGCACTTTAATCATAATTTTCTAAGAAAATTTTCCAAGAAAACAAAAAACCATATTTTCCACTTTTCAATGGAAAACTTGAAAACATCTTTTTATTGTTATCCATTATCATTTTCTACTACCCCCCTCCCCCTACCCTCACATCTCTCACATGGTTTCAAATTTTCTAAAATGAAAAATGAAACTAGCATTTTCTAATTAAAACGGGTTTCTAAAATTTTCATTTGTTTTCAAGAAATAAAAAACCCCTTTAATTTTCTAAAAGATTCAAAATGGAAAACTAGAAAACATTTTCCACAACCAAGCGCGCCCTGAAAGCTTGAAACCATACCCTACAAAAAAGTCAGGTTATGGCCACTCAAAAAGATTTGGATTAAAGAGCCAACAATTCCCTCTTACAAAAATTATACATAACTAATATACTAAATTTGCGATTATAAAGTAGTACTACAACACTTTACAGTACTAATTCAACTTTTTCAATAAAACAATATAGGATCTTCTCAACATTTAGATTATGTGATAGGCTACTTTGACCAGTTGTCCTTCTAGTAAGCTTTTTCAAAGCTTACCCATTTGAAACGCTATTATGTATTATAATACCAAAGCCCAACTCAACCCCTTCACATAATTAAAACTCTGAGTTACATACGTCAGGTTGCAATAGATGAAATCACCACCATTATAAGTCGTAACAAGGAACCACTGGCGGATGCAGCATTATGGGAGGGGGGGGGGGGGGGGGGGAGGGAGACCCCAGCCCAAATCTAGCCCATCTATAATAATTTCAGTGCATTGTGTGAATTGAACCCAGTCCAAAAAGAAATATGAACCCAGCCCATAAAATAAAAAATTACAGCCCATTAATAAAACTAAGTATCAAGAGCGTTGCAGCAAGTTTTATTACTCTTTTTCTTCTTTCTTGAAAAGGAATCAACCTTTTTCTTTCTATGTTTCCAAAACTGCACCAAGTTTTTTATTAGTTGTTTTCCTGTTCTATGCTTTCTAGGAAAAAAACATTTTTTGGCCCAAGCACTTGAAATTCCTGGATCCACCACTGCTAGGAAGGAACATTTTTTTTTTCATTGGAAGCTGGATACTAGACATTAAAATAAGTGTAAGGGAGATGATTTGCAGATGTGAATAATTGGTTTGTAAACAAAAGAACATGCATTATGTTGTTCTCAGGCTTTCGTACTTTATCTTTACCAGGTAAATACTTGTTTGCACAAATCACGTCCCTATGAATATATCTACAGTGGATTATGTAGACCGGAAAAAAAAAACAAATACACACCTTGTTTTTGCGCTTAAAATCAAGAAACTCAAATACAGCCATTAATTTTTCTGCATCTGTAGTCTGCTCCATAACCTGTAATTCAATCATTGAAGGGTAATAAGCAGATGAATCAAAAACTCATGTTCCAAATGTCATCTTATTTAAATTCCAATTTGGAGTCAAATTGGAGGGGGGTGACTGACCTTTGTGGCTGTTTTCTTCATTATCGATTTGTAACTTTCTTTGTCAATTTTTCTTGCTTTATAAAGAGGCATAAGAAGTGATGCCACATAATCAACAACAGATTTTTTAATCTTATCTACTCCTCGGGGTTGGTTACCCATTAACTCCCTGTTCACAGTAACTTGAGAAGCCGAGCTCTCATTCGCCAAACCATCATGCCTGTTAATTGACGGTTTTAGGCTCATATTTGAATCCTCTTCATCCATTAAATAATTAGTCCTATTGAAGAAATCCGAATCAGCAGCAGCCGCTTGAGTTTGCCATCTGTCAATGGCACTATGGTCTTTTAACCCTTCACTACCTGCACTATCAACCCATGCTTTTGTAAATATGCTGCTGTCAATGCCTGCACTTTCACCTGAGTGCTCTCTGTAATGCACCGGGCCCGCATTTTCATTCGAGTGGCTCCGCTGTGAGCGATTATCACCCGTTATTTTTGAACTCTCAAGGTTGACTCCTGCCGCAGAAAATTCGACTGACCAGTCTCTTACTCTACAGTTTCTAGAATCGATTTCAGATATACACTCTTGACGCCCTGTAACACCGCCAGCCCACTTCTTTCGGTACTCAGACTCATCCATTTGTGCATACTGCTCCCGTCTTGCGAACTTGTTAAAAGATGGTATCTTTGGCAGCTGAAAGGGAGTACTGCTCTTGGCACCAGATGATGCATATGCCTGCAGGTTCAAAGAAAATTACCAACTTCACTAATTAGAAGATTTGAGATATGCACTCTTCATGACATGTTTCCCTACAGACAAGATGGACAGATCCAGTGGGCTAGTTGCCAGATTTAGGTTCAACCACAAACATTTTTCTGTCCATTACTCTATTGAAGTTTTTTATTGATAACTAGCGCTAATTCTGATTACATAACAAGACTGCCAGTCTACCAAGATATTAACCCAAACCATTGTATAAATAGATTCAGGGGGTTGTATGAATTACAACAAAAACTCTAACATATTCCCCCATAGATAAATATTGGTTTAAATCATTTGAGAGATAACACAACTGAAGCGATTCATTTACAAAATTGAGTCAAAACTGTCAACTCTATGTTTCCAAAATTTTTGGAGAAAAAGGAACATGTAAAAAGAAAAACAAACCTCGGCAGCTGCAAGTGCAGCAGCACGAGCGGCTTCTGCAGCATCAAAAGCAGCTTGTTCCTCTTCGGACATTGGTAAATCTATGTAATCTTCCTCCTGACAATTTTGCCTTCCTGCTGAACCTTGAGAACTAGATGGTCTATTTTCAGCCTTTGTTACAGCTGCAGCATTCCCTTTTCGATTATATGAGCTTACAGATACACCCTTCATAGCTCTATTCTCGGATGATGTAAGATGAGCACGCAGAGGCGGTTTCCCTGAAGCAGCATGAGATCTGCTTTTAGAAGCATCTACAGCACTTGATTGCCTCAATAACTTCAAACCGCCATTAGACGCCTTCTCCTTTCGGAATATCTCAACCCATACACTAACAAGCTGGCTCGCTATAGCACGTATATCCCGGCTTGTATGAACACAAACCTTCTCTTTCACAGTTTTACCAATACCTACATTCACACATCATCATATAATAATGAAAAATAATAATATAATTCCTAAATCCAGATACAAAATAAAATTCAGTAGCATGAAATACCTGAAAGACGGACAGCAAGTAAATCCGTAGATACACGCACAAGAAGACGAACACATTGTCGCAACAGTTGGGTCCCATTTTTCCCCATTGAATCCTGTTAAAAGACAGCATAACAGGAATTTTGAAATATTACAACCTAAAATGGTTGGTTATCGCTATCTTTTAAATCTGAGTTTAACTCGAGACTTACCAGCATCCATGAATTGAGAACACCGAGCCCTTCTTTAGATCCAGCAAAAGATCTAAGAACATCAGAAGGAAGATTCAATAGCTCTTTAGCAAGATGCAACCTCCCGGATCGACTCTTCGCACTAAAAAACATATTCTGTAGCAAAGAGTTTTTATGAACATTTGTGAGTTCGATAGCATCAAGTCTTCTAATAATGTCCCTAACTTCACTCCTTTCACTGTCAGAATGCCTCTTTGCAGCCACAATAGCTTCTACTTCTGCTGTAAAATCATTTCCTGTAGTTAGTATATCAACTATACGAACCGCTTCCCGCATCCCACTAATCATTGCACCACCAACGGTATCCGGATGTTCCTTGCACGTGGCTTCACCAGCAAAGAATAAACAGTTGTTGATGGGCCGACCCAATGTGTCATAGTCTTCACCGGATGCCCCAACAGCAACATATGAGTAAGCACCGTAGCTGAAAGGGTCGCGTCCCCAATCTGTAACCACAGATGCAACTGGATCACGTACCGCACTGTTCCCAAAAAGCTTTCGAAGAACCACTAATGCGTGATTTACATGGTCGGATGAGGTTAAATTTTGACCATTGATGGCTGCCTTTCCGACCACTAATGCTATAAGAACAGGTGCATTAACCGTTTTCCTGACATTCCAAAACATGAAGCACCAACCCCTCTGATCGGTTTCTTCTGCAGTAGCTCCAAAGTAATCAACTGAGTCATCCCAAAATACTTCGGGGAATTCCAAAACAACTTTGTTGAGTACACCAAAACCAAGTCTTTGGATGGAAGAGTACTTCCATTCAGGTAATGGTGGATAAAACTTTATGGTTTCGGCTTTTAAACAGCCTAGTGGCACAGTGATCAAAACTGCATCTCCTGTGAACTCCTTGCTATTTGCTGTGGACACTTTGACCTTTTTTTGTGATTCATAGCAAATGTCAGTAACCATATGGTTGAGGTGGATATGAAGTCCATCTTTAAGCGAATCAACAATCGCACCATAACCACCTTTAATCATACAGTGGGCACCACCAAATCCTCCATATATGTCATCTTGATTCCAACATGGAAGAGATACTTCTTGTAGTGAAGCCGCACAGCCGTATTCTAAATGAGCAAAATGCCAATCCATGACCCTCCTTTCAAGAGGATTCAAGATCTCACCGGCACTAGTTTTATCAGATCTTCCACGCCGAACTTTAAGTCCACACTTTAAACCTTCTTCGAGAGACATTTTCATTGCACGATCGCCCTTTTGGGCTACAACTAATTGCATGTCATCAAGTAGGCTATTGTATTCAGCCTCGAGAGCTTCATCCACATCAGAAGGAACTTTATGGCCTGTAACAGTGTCATAGAGAGGACAATCGCTGTTCAAAACAGTCAGTTCAAGGCCCAACTGTGCGCAAACTAATGAAGATGGGTCGGGTCGTCTTTGGGAAGTGACATCAGCCTCAACACCTGTGATAATGCTAGCCCCGAGATCTACTGGCACTGAAAGGGATGACGTGTCTGTATATACGCGACCACCAATTCTATCTCGCCCCTCCAGCACAGTCACATGGAAACCCTGACGCTGCAAGTGCCGAGCAGCTGTTAATCCAGCTGGACCCCCTCCAATTATTATAATTTTCTTTCTTGTTTCTGAATCATCACACTGCAAACACACAGTCGGCTCCTTTTGACCAGCTGAATTCGCTACTCTAGTACCAGAAGACTCTGGTAAATTTTCACTATGGCAGATCATTTCTAGGCATTTGCCAGGTGGATCAGGCACATGAACGCCCTCATCTTTGTGAACAATCACATCTGGATGTTCTGTTGCCGCATCATTTTCAGATATCAATACATCACAGCTTTTGGCCCTGCCAAGAATAAAGGAAACTCCGTCATCCAAATCGGTAACCGGAGCTCCAGATTTTCGGCCATCATTCTCCTCTCCTGAAAGCCTAAAATTGGGCTTCACGCCCCCATTTGACATCTCCTTTATAGAAGCAACTCCAGAGTTTATGTAACCCTGTTTTATAGCTTTGTTAGAAACCAAAATTATTAACAAATTTGTATAACATTTAAAAACCGGCAAACAAATCTACTTAACTTACATAATGGTCCAGAAACAAGTAAATATCCCTAATTAGAGAAGCTTGTGGATGTTCATTTTCTATAGCTGTATCGGATATTTTAAACTCTGATAAAGGTAATATCCGAGTTACATCCTTGTTCCAAAGATGTAGAATATGATTTCTGCAATGAGAGAAAAAGAATTAGTAAAACCAATAGAAAAGGATTGCATAGAAGAACTCAAAAAGCAGATACATAGAGACGTGCCTGCACTCTATATATTCTTGAAGCCCGCCTTTACGCTTCAATAGTTCCTTAAACTTCATCTTCTCAACGGGACCTGCAGCACGAGCTTTTAATCCAACTGAAACAGCTGCAACCCCACCATTTTCTGCCTCCAAAGAGATAGTTTGCAAGAAATCGAGTTTTCCCTTTGTTTTAGTTGGCTGATACTTGTCTCCATCTTGATGATTCGCAAACAAATGTTGTTCATATATCAGTGTCTCCCAATCAGCATCTCCCTCATAAGCCATATCTTCCTGCCTGTGCCTTTTAGCCTGCCGTATGATACGTTTGCCAGCTGATTTCTTATCGGATTTTGTTTCATGATCAGACATGGATCCAGAGTCACTTGAAGAAGCTTCATGTTGATCCCCATTTTCATATTTATCACATTCCGTTAATAACACTGGAGATAACCTACCGTTGGATGCTGATGCATTCTCCTTTTGTGAAGAAACTGAAATAAATTCATGGTCACAATCACTGGGTTGAGGACTAAGGGAGCCATTTTGATCCTGTTCCAAGATGACCTCACCAACAGGGTATGAGCTCTGGTTCATATCTTCGTTGTTGGCTAGCAAGCTTGGAGAAATCTTTTGGTCTGTGTCTAACTTAGGGCTAATTATGAACCCGACAGTTGGCCTGTTCTCATGGTCAGAGCATGAAGCTTCCACCTTTGTTCCCTGAACATCAACCTCAGAAAAATCATGGACCGATTTTGCTATTGCAGAAGTTGAAACTTTCAACTCATCCTCTTCAACATTATATTCAGTTGAATCTTTAATAGTTCCGTCTGCTAATTTTTCATTTTCTTCAATCTTAACCGTTAAAGATGGAACAGTGCACGCTTTGTGCACTGGATCATTATTAAATGTTTTATCCATTCCATCAATACAAGCTGGAGTTGTCTGAACCTGCTTCTGTTTGACGGTTTTCCGAGATTTCTGCGAACCAGATTGTGCCTTGAGAAGAAAAGCAGATAATGAATCTTCTAAATGGTCGTCCGAAGTACCCACTCTATCATTTTGTCCCAAATTCCCACCCAAAGCCTCCTTCTTAGCCGACTTACTTTTGGGCCTCTTCTTTTTTTCTAAACTACCCTCTTTAACGTTCTGCATCACATTTTCACCCAAAGCCGCCTTCTTCAATGTCTTAATTCTAGATCTCTTGACTTTCTCTTTACCGCTACTTTTCAACCCTTTCTTCACATTCTCAACAACTCCATCTTCACAAACACTCTTTCCTTTTGTCGCCATCGTCAACTTAACATCACAATCCATCTTCACATTGACATCCAAATCACTCCCTTTAATTGTACTAAAACCAGAATCCTTCTTCGGTCCCTTCAACTTCTTCTTAAAAAAAGCCAATGTATCATCCATACCACCAAAATCCCGATCTTCACCACCAACAACTTCCACCTTCTTAACCTTATCTACAACACCTCCATCCCTTTCCACCTTCACCTTCTTAGGATTCCGTCTACTTTTCACCTTAAACATCGATCCAATCGGCTCATCCTCATCTTCCGAACCAATCCCATTTTTCACTTCAACCGATCTTTTCTTTTTCCCTACTTTCTCCACATCCATTTTCTCAACCCTAATTTCCTTCCCACTACCACCGCAATTCACATCAAACCCTAACCTGATTTCCTTATCTAGCCCAATTTCCTTATCTAGCCCGATTTCGTTACCTATCCCAATTTCTAACATCCCCTTATTTGATCCACTTTCATTACCACCACATTCCATTACAATAATACTAATCGAAGCATTCACTCACACCTCACTATACAAAAAATTAAACAAAACTAAACCCCTTTTTTATCAAAATCCTAAACAATTCAACACCTCTGCATTATACAACACATATGTAACCTATAGATGTATATGGCCTATAAATAGATAAAACAAACCATAAAAAAAATCTATAAATTACTTCACTAAAGGAGCAACAATCAGACCTGAGCTTTAATGGGTATCCTGCAGTAGCACAGATTATAAAAGAATCGCCTTTATAATGATGAAATTAGGTCTCCACAAGCAAATATAAACTGATTTTCAAGCTATTGTTATAGAAAGTTGTTAAATTTTTGAAATTGGGGAACTGGGTATCTCATAAAAACATAACTTGACATATGCCCGACTCGAAAGAAATAATTTTTTTTGTGTTGGGAAGAGGGGTTGGGGTGTTAGGGTAATTTTAGGCCAAATTTTGAGGTGGGGTTTTGAGGGAGAAACAATACAACAAATTCACAAATTTATATAATTTTTGTGCTCGTGTATAGTAGATTAACTTCCTTAATTTTTTGTATCTGTGTTTTCACATTTGTGTTTATGGAAAAAATTACTATTATTTTTGTAACTAATTTTTGCGTGATATTTTAAATGTTCGTTATTGATAACTGACGGTGAGTAAAACAGACAATATGTTTTATGAATAGGTTTATGTGAAAACTCAACGATGATAATTATGACTTCGCGATCAAATTGTAAAAACAGTTCATCTATGACAGATGGATGTTCATGACTACAATGGGTGAAATGAATGAGACGACATCGCACACTTGATTAATGCAGATGAACGGTTTATAAAAATTGACGTAAGTATATATTCATTTGTGTTTATGAAAAAGATTATTGTTTACTTAAACTGATTTTTTACGCGATATCGCTTACTTTAAATGTTCGTTAATGAAATACATTATAATATTTGAGTGGTTTTTATACAAATGATCATCATCGATGAATATAGTTTCCCGCGCAATTTTTAAAAGTCAGTTATCAATAACTAACAGGACATTTAAAACATAAGTTATCGCTAATGGTGAAATGAATGAGAATATATCACCTTCTTAATTAGCGTATACTATTAATGATTGCTAAAATTCACATAAATATTATATAAGTTTTGCTAATAACATGTATAAATTAGTTACATTACTACCATATATTAAATGATGAGTTTTTAATATGGAATGTATAAGTTTTTTTATACAAGTTAATGACAATTCTAAAGACTGTCACTAAAAAATTTCATATTATATATATATCTATAGGGAAGCTTAGTTTGAGAAAAAAAAAAATTTTTTTTTCAAAAACCGTGAGAACTCTTAAATTTTGTATTGGATCACATGTTTATAAAGGTCATTCACACGTGAAACATTATAAAAATATATATTGTATAACAAAACTTTTTTCAAAAGCTTATAATAGTCATTTGTTCACATATGAACGGAAACGTGAACAGGGTCATTTATTAGTTTACACAAGGCTATTTTGAAGGTTTTGAAAAAAAATATATATATCTTTTACAACACAAATTTATATAACGTTTCACATGTAAATGAACTTTAAAAACATATGATCCAATATAGAATTTAAGAGTTTTCACAATTTTTACAAAAAAATAGGTATAGAAATAAGAAAAGTCTCTCTATACATATATTTGTTCATAAACTTAAACACATATTTTTATTTATAAAAATTAAGAACCGCGATATATAAAGTGATAATCATTGATGAATTTGAGGTGACATAACTATGATACATGATATAATATGATACATGATATAATCGTGGTTAAATTGATAGATATCAGACGAATACTCGCGCGATGCAACGGTAATGGTGTTAACGGGAGCATGTGAGTGCGACTGGTGTTGACGAGAGTAGTGTACATTAATGTAAAAGGTGATGCAGTTATCTTAGGAATTCAGATGTGAAAATAAAAAAATAATTTTATTATTAAGGATATAACGAATATTCAATAAGTTCATGAATAATGTTAGTTATATTATTAAAAGCATTTTGGTATTTTAAAAACGAAAAAATTGAAAGGATATGGGGAGTTTATTTTTTATAACAGTAAAAATGATATACTATTGAGAAAATATTATATGAATCACCACCTAATTATGTTACAGTTTGAAAAAATAGAATGGCTTACGAGTACATATTTATTGTTGCTACTTTAATATAAAAATAAAATTTGATTTAGTTAATCTTTACATTTAAAATCTTAGTTTATATATTTTTACACTTAATGCATTAGATGTATTTATCTCATGTATATTTTAAAGCAGCATGATTTGGATTAGTGGTAAACACTTTGGCCTTTGGATACAGAGGTCATGTTTTTTCTACTATTAAGGTAGAATATGAAAGCAGCATCTCTACTTTGGTAGAGGTAAGGTCTACATAAATTTTAACCTCCTCCATAAACTGTCGAAGTATTAAGGCTCAAAACTCACGAAAAATAACACTGAGCAGTTTCTTTCTTTCTATCTCATGTATATTTTCATTTTAATTATTGTCATGTTGTGAGAATACTATACTAACATTATATTATATTTCTTGAATTCAGAATTTAACACAACAAAAAATAATAAAATAATACATCTACTTAATAATCTATATCTATATTATATTAATAAACAAACTACCCTTTCTTTTTTTAACTTTCTACCTTTAAAATACCTAAAATACTCTTAATTTTCAACACATTTTTAACCCACACACTAAATCTACCCAATATATCCCTAAAATATTTTACACTCATATTTATCCAAACTATTTATCTCCTTTATTAATTAATTTAAATATTTTCATCTAATATAATATTCTTAATAAAGTTATTTACAAAAGATACATCCCTTAACCATAAAATAATTAAACTACCATTTACATCAATTACTTTTAGATTAATAATCACATCGTTACCACCACCGCAACTAGCACAACCCGTTGCCGCCATCGCCACCCCATTGCACGGATACCCATCTCATTAAAATAGATACATATTGTTATAGTCATATAAACACTATGAGATTTAAAATGTAATAAAAATATTTACTTTTGGTCCCTAATTTTAATTTACATCATGGCCTAATAATACATATACCAATCTAAAAATGACCGCTTTCTTAGTTAACCAAATTTGAGTAATTTATTTTAAGCTTTTAAGATGTATTTTAAGGACACATAATAATACATTTAGTGCAATTCAAAAATTAAAAAATTAACAAAATTATTGTTGGAAAATGTATTTCTCAATTTTTAAAAAGAATCTTGTTACATTTTTCAAATTAAAAAAAAAAATTAATATTGTTTTTCAATTTTCAATATGCATTAAATGCACACTTAAATATGGAGAAAACCTATTTATTTTCTATAATAATTTGAGTATTTATTAGTTTTCCTAACTAAATTTGAGTATTTTATTAGTTTTCTTTAAATGAAATAATTAAAACTATCACATTTTACCTTTAGTTTTCGTAATCAAATTTGTAAGCAGCATGATTTGATCAGTGTTAAACACTATGTCCTTTGGAGACAACGACCATGGGTCCAATCCTCATGCCATGCAAAGTTGAAAGAGTATTTTCTACCATTTAGGTAGAAAATAAAAGCAGCAGCTTCTTTACTTTTAGTTTCTAGATATGAATTAAATGCTTACCAGAAAACCTATTTATCTACTGAGAAATGATATATTTACAAATATAATATGAGTATTACAAACTATGTCAATGATATTGAAATTTGTTTTCTTTATCTTCTTTTTCTCTTTTTTATATTGTTAGGATTATGAATTTATAAAATTTGTTTGTATGTTATTTGTCACTTCGGCATTTTGTTGCTTTTTTAAAATATTTTTATTATAGTGACTTATTAGTTTTGCTTTGTCATTTTAACCAAATTTCACCTAATAACTATTCTATCTTTCATTTATAATCATTGCTTATAACTAGTTTTTTCTTTTTAACTTTCTACTTTTAAAAAAATTATAATATATTATAAATACAAACTCGCATCAAAACACACACACATTTTAGTTTTTGCCATTACCTTTGAACGAGTTTAACATTGAAATATTGAATATTATTATATTTACATATTATATATTGGTGCCAAGCCAATAATACCTAAAACGAAGTAAATGGAATGGAACCTAACTCCGATACTATAATTGAATACTCATAAACTCATCTTGTATGACAAGCCAATAATACTTATTGGTCTTTTTAAATGATCAACCACTATGAGATTTAGACACAACCCAAGCTCCCGTCAGGGAATTGGGAATATATATATATATATATACACGCATATATGGGAAAAGTGAGCATGTGATTGTTATGTACCTAAATTAGATATATAACCCTCTCACATATTAATACTTTAAAATATTTATTGTATAATAAATAAATGATTGAACCCCCATGTTTACTTATAGAGTAAAAAATTAGCATGTGAGTAG
Source organism: Erigeron canadensis (assembly GCF_010389155.1). NCBI lineage: Eukaryota > Viridiplantae > Streptophyta > Magnoliopsida > Asterales > Asteraceae > Erigeron > Erigeron canadensis. The sequence goes on from NC_057762.1 coordinate 40,302,879, forward strand.
TTCTACATATTCCTAACCCTGTATATATACAATACCAGATTATACTTATACATTGTAGGGGCTGACTGAGAACGTAAACAAAAAGTATAATAATAGTCATAGTATTATTCATATTTATAATATTAAAAAAATTGTCAGATTACAACTAATGCAAATAATAAGATTATAAATTATATATATATAGCCGTATATAAATATTCACATGCGAGATTTTGGAAGAGATTATGTATAAGATTAGACATTATTTATTTAATGCTCTATCTATAGTTCTTAATTAATTAATATTTATATGGGCTTTGTGTTTCTTTTTTAACGGGATTTGTTTCATACATAATTTGTTTTATTTAATTTAATATATCTTTAGTATTTATTTTAATTTAAGCTTGCATGAAAAATTTAGATATTAATAATATTATTTTGTAATATATATTGTAAAAAATTGTGAAGATATCACATAGGATAAATCTTACGTGATAATTTTTTAGAATAACTTTTAGTTTGAAGAGTGTTTAAAAATATTTGGTTAACTACTGTTTTAATATATATAGATATGCAAAAAATAATTTGTTAAGATTAAATGATATCACATAAATCTTTACATATTTTTTTTAATTAAATATAATGATGATGATAATGATGATTAAAATGATGATGATAAATAAAAATAAATAAATAGTTACTCGTTGATCAAATTTGACAAAATACATAGATATATTGCTTTTCAAATAGTAATAACTAAAAACATATCATAAGCCCAAAATGAGCCCTAGCTATAAAATAGCATAATGGATTAAAAGATATTTGGGCTTAAGATGCGCATCTAAGAACAAGTGTATATGCATCTCTCCCAATATAAGGAGCCCAAAATATCACTACAACAGTCAAGCGTTGAATCTAGCCTAACGTCCACATAATATTTTGATAATATTAGTTTAAGAAATGAAATCTAAATTAGAAATAATTTAGTTTTAAGGAATTGAAGTCTAAGGAATTATTCTTTTAAATTTTAAGATTCAAGATGACAAATTAAAATCCAATATAATGAAATATTGAAATTACTTCATTTTTTTTGACAATTAAACATACTACCAAATAAAATTCAATTTCTAAGGAATTTAAGTTTAGGAAAATTTTCTTTTAAGTTAATAAATACAAATATATTGAAATTCATCAAACCCCATTGACAAATTAAAATCCAACATATATAATGAAGTTACTTCATTTTTTTTTTACAATTAAACATACTACCAAATAAAATTCAATTTCAATTTTATAAACAAAAATGATTTAAGTTTTGAACAAACTAACATAAAAAGTGATAGATATGTTTAAAACATATGTCTGTAATATACACATAAGAATACGATAACGATGCATGATAAGATAAAAAAATTGAAAAAGAGAATGAGAAAAATTTACATGTCATCTCTCGAATAATGTAAATATTTTTCGAGATTGTTTTACGTAAATGTATATCATTTGTTATTTTTGGATAGTGTGTTACGTTGCTCTGAGTATATTAGGAAAATGCCTTTTTATTGCATAATTGCAAAATAAGACTTTTCATCTTTAATAATTTTAAAGCATGTTTGTTTTTTAACCAGTAAATGTTTGAACTAATAAGTTAATAGAGTTGTTTTTTGTTTATTAACTAATTATTAAAACAAATGTTTTATATTGATTTAATAGATTAAGTATTTTTTATTAAAGTCATTAAGCTCTAAGCAAACAGGGCCTTACTAACGTTAATAAGTTTACCTGAAAAACAGTTTATCCTTTACTTTTCCAAATTATATAATTAACGCTATTAACTTAATGAACTTAATGAACTTATACTATACTAGATTAGTTATATACATAGCATACGTGTTTTCTATGTAAATATGAGTATTATTAAACTACATGGAAGTTTTTCCAAAAAAGTAATACATTTTTATAAATTTCTTATTAGTCAGGATACGTAAGATGATTAACGTATCTTTAAATCCAAAAGGAGATAAGTTTACACATTAGCAAAAGTTTGTCGAATTATATTAGTTTATAACATATCGATTGGGCATGCTTGTTCAAAAAAAGTATGAGAGCTCCACGTACGATGTGTTTAAAAATTTAAATTATATCATATTATTATATATGTTATATATTTTGTTTTGAATTTTGAAAACATTTATCTTCATAATATTATGTTTTTATATTTTGTTATTGACACTTACTAAGGAGACATTTAAAATATGTTTTATTAGATCAAAAGTTGAAAACATGATCTACTTAATTGCATACTTGGAAGTTAATCCGTGCACTAATGAATAGGTACGATCGGTTGAAAGTTATCGTTAGAATTTATTCAACATTTTGCGGGAATAACCGGCAACTTATTGATTTATGACACTTATTTCCATTTTTATGTAGAAGTTTCCAGGTCCAAAATTCTTAAAAATTAGTGTCACATATTATGCAAGTAGATGTGCTTTTCAAATTGCCAAAGAATGTCAAATATATAAAACTTACGAACAAAGACAAGGTTAGATCAGATAAATAGACTTTTAAATATAAGTTTAGTACAATTGAATAAAAGCTTTAGGACTAGACATTAATATTGGTCAAGACAGGTACATGTGACACTATGCATTCAACGTCAGTCATGTCTATGTGTCCTACTCATTACTCATATATACACGGAAATACTATACGATGTTCACTAGCCGTGTGCTTGTGAATAACATAGTACGAGTATCAAAATTCAAAATAAAACGTATCTAGAACCAACTTGCATGCATGCTCGGCGATGAGGACGATAGAAATGCATGTGTGGTCGATCACTCCCTCACGTATCAACAGATTATTTAATTTTTATCCCCTTATCACAAAATACCCCGAGTGATATCTAATGTATATCCATAGCTATGCTATTATATAAAGCATCGATCTTTTTTTTTTCTTCTCAAATTACAGATTTGAAATAAATAAAATGTCTCTCCCTATTCAACAAACTTATCAGTTATCATTTGGATTTTAATTATTTGAAAACTAAATTTTTCATGAAAACTAGAAAATCGGCTAAAATACATTGTGATCTGAATCCAACACAATGTGTTTTTAATTTTTTTAGAAAACACATTGTGTTAAGTTCATATCATAATGTGTTTAAACAATTTTTTGATTTTCACTCGTTATAAAAAATACACTGTGATTTAAAACTTAACACAATGTGTTTTTGGATTACACAATAAGAGCATATTGTGTTTTTAAAAAACACAACTACTAAAACACATTGTGTTAAATTCAGATCACAATGTGTTTTGACTAGTTTTCTGGTTTTCACATAAAATTTAGTTTTCAAATAAATATTTCACGTTACCATCTATCATACACGGTTTACAAAATTTACCTTTAATGAAATAATTTATACTATCTCCAACTTCTAAATTTAATAAACTAACACTTTTACATTTATTACCTTTACATCGATCAATAACTTATACTACTCGCCGGCACCACCACCACTAGTCGCCACCTACGTTAGCGGTCACCAACACCAACACCCACTTCCGCTACCACCATTTAACATGTATCTAATGTTTATAAAATACATCACCTTACCCGTATATATACATATCATTTAACATGTAGTTTAATATAATTTCTTGTTGGGTATGGTTAATTAAAACAACGTTAGGTCACACTACAACAAAAATTTCACTTATTCACACTTACTTTAAACAAGTGTGAAAAAATTTCTTAATATATTCACATTTAAAAATGTTTAAAAGATATATACATGTTAAAGTGTGAGAAAAATTGAAAAATTATAATTTTTTCATACTTATATGTGTAGAAAGAAAAAATCCACACATAAAAGTGTGAACAAATGTCAAACATATTCACACTTAAAAGTGTGAAAGCTATATTGTAACACATAATTTCTTCATACTTTTCTTGTGCGAAGAAATTTTGTGTTACAAGTTAATTCTTACACTTCTAAGTGTAAACAATTGATATAATTTTACACACTTGAAAGTGTGAACTTTTTTTCCACATATATATAAGTGTGAAAAAGTTATGATTTTTCAAATTTCTTCACACTTTTAAATATGAATACTTTTTATACATTTTCAAACGTGAACAAATTAAATTTTTTTATAAGAAGTGTGAATAAATGACATTTTTGTTATAGAGAATCATATTTGTGAATAATTCACGTCTTTCAAAAAGAAAAAAGTATTGTACATACTTAAAATAATTATTTAATTTATCTTTTAGAATACGAGGAATTATAGCAAATTTGTTTATTTCATCTCCTTCAATTCCATCTTTTATTTCCAACACGCCGGGGGTTAATTAAGCTAGCTCGAGGTGCCGATCGATTACTAAAAGAAACATGATCTAGTTTTGTTTTTTGGAACTCTAGACGTAGTTCAACCACTTGTACTACTGTTCCCAAAGTTAAGTATATACCTGCTGTACGTACGTTAGCTAGGTTGTGTTTCAAATTTTAGTTAGTGCCCGGCCGGCCCTGATATATAATTTTGGTTGAGTATCTTCTAAGTCGTAATTAAGCAGTCAGGTTTCATCAACTTAATGCCATGATCCGGGGATCAACAATATATTGATGGGCCATGCATGATGGTCTCTTCAAAGCAAGATCGACCTGCTTGTTCGATCGGTACCCAGATTGAGAAGCTAGCTAGGCTGATAATTAATACGAACCTTGCACGTACAGCTACAAAAATATTGGCTACTTACGTTCTAATTAAAAATGCTAAAAAAAGTTAAGGTACGCGTACATATATATATACACACACCACATACGTGCATACGCATATAATTACATCAATCCAAAAATTAATCAAATCAAATCTTCAGATATAGTATTATAGCTAATATTTTAAGAGTTCTAGCTAGTGACATTACGACATGATCGATGAACAAACAAACTGATGAAACGAAATTAACTTATTTATTGTATCAATTCTTGATTGATATATATGTATATGTGCATGGGTAGGCATTAGGCAGTTAGTAACGTAATCAATCCAGTAAGTACGTCAATAACTAATTAAGAGTACGTTCTAATCATGCAGTTAAGTGACGAAAACAAAATGTTTATAACAATTAAAAAAAGTACCAGCTATATAGCAAAGCGTACGTAATGGAATTCTCTTCATGATGAAGTTCTATATAAAGCGACCACTGCCTCTATATATTTCCTTCATCACAATCAAACAACATCTCAAAACACACACACACACACACCTATATATGGCTCTTTCTACTTATTTACTTTATGACCATGTCTTCCTCTTTCTTTTCATTTTTCATCTGCATGCACCACCTTGCTTCGCCGCCGCTGGAGGAACATGGAAACTCCTGCTTGAAAACACTGGCATCTCTCCCATGCACATGCAACTGCTTCCTACAGATCGTGTTATGATGTATGATCGTCCGGATTTTGGAACTTCCAAAATCCTTCTCCCAAAAGACAAATGTGACCCCAATTTAAAAGACTGCTCTGCGCATTCCGTGGAGTATGATGTTGCGACGAATTCCATACGTCCACTTATGTTGCATACGGATACTTGGTGCTCCTCTGGAGCTCTTATGCCCCAAGGACACTTGATCCAAACGGGTGGATTTGGTAAGGGTGCTAAGTATGTACGATCTTATAAATCATGTGATACATGCGATTGGGAAGAGATACCCAACGGGTTGATTGAGGACCGGTGGTATGCTACGAATCATATATTGCCTGACGGTCACCAAATCATAATTGGCGGTCGTGGGAAGTTCAACTACGAATTCTACCCGAAGAAGTCTCCAGCTGAGAAGACTTATGAGATGCCGTTTCTAGCTGAGACCAAAGACCCAAATGAGAACAATTTATACCCGTTTACTTTTCTCAATCCCGATGGAAATTTGCTGATATTTGCCAACAATCATGGCATTTTATATGACTATCTAAAGGAAAAAGTAATCAAGACCTACCCAACGATGCCTGGAGGTCACCCGAGGAATTACCCAAGTACTGGCTCTGCGACACTACTTCCTTTAAAGATGAAAGGCGGATATGTAGGTGATGTTGATGTTGTAATATGCGGGGGTGCACCAAAAGCGTCATATTATAATGCATTGAAGGGAAAGTTTGATGAAGGCTTGGACACGTGTGGACGGATTAAGGTATCAGATCCGGACCCCAAATGGGTCATGGAGACCATGCCTATGGCTCGAGTCATGGGTGACATGATCAATCTCCCTAATGGACATGTTCTGATGATCAATGGTGCTAAAAATGGTGTTGCAGGGTGGGATATGGGGAGGAACCCGGTTCTCCACCCTGTAATTTATCGACCCGATAATAAATTTGGGACCCGATTTGAGGTGCAGAATCCCAGCACCATACCTCGAATGTACCATTCCACTGCAATCGTACTAAAAGATGGTCGTGTTCTTGTTGCTGGAAGTAACCCACATGAAAAATACGTATACAACAAAAATGCACTTCACCCTACTGAATTGCGATTGGAGTCATTTTCACCATCTTATCTGGATCACAATGCAGAAGTTTTACGCCCCGAAATAATGTTGCCAAAGAACAACTTTGCGATGCACTATGGGAAACCGATGGTTATTCAGTTCGACGTACCAAGCCCCGTCGATCCAAAAATGATCTCCGTTACTATGTTGGCACCTCCATTTAACACACACTCATTTTCTATGCATCAAAGGTTGCTGGTCCTTGACACCGGTGATTCCACCAAGGCTGTTGGAAAGAATAGCTACACAGTCGACGCGATGGCACCACCTTCTGGCAACGTTGCTCCGCCAGGGAACTATCTGGTGCATGTGGTCCACAAAGAAATTCCCAGTCAAGGTATATGGGTAAAGATCCAGTAACAAGTGCGAAGAAGCCAAAGAAGTCTTGTTCTTGTTTGCTGCAATCTATCGTTTTCTGTCTTCGTGTCAACGGAACGCTCAATTATTGAGTGCAAAAACTTGTCTGAAATTCAAGTGTATGTTACCCAAGTAATGTACGTATATGATGATTATCTGGTGTGTTTACTATATGTTAACTGATCGAAAAAGCTCTATACTGAAATTCCCCTTTCATTTCATTTTACTCATATTAGTATTAATTTAGTTAAGGTAAATATGTATTAATTTGAACATCATGGTCTCAAATTCAAATATCACTAGGTTAATCTTTTAGAGGTGGCCAAAGAAAAGGCTTGGATATATACAGTTAGAAGACACCCGGACCATATAAATCTGAGTCAAATAACTAAATTGAAAATCACCATCTATTTAACACAAACAAGGCCTCAGCTTATAGGAACCAACTTCTTAGAACTTCTTCACTATCACATCAGTATCACATAATTCAGGACTCTCCTCAGGACACCAATTGTTTATAAGGACAACTTCTTCAGAACTTCTTCCCCACATCATCATTTCTTTTATTTTATTTTTATACCAAAAAGACACCATTCAAATAAAATACTTTTATTATTAATAACAAATTACAACATTTATTTAAAAAACACCATTCAAATAAAAAAAACACATTACAACATTTATTTATAAAACACCATTCAAATAAAAAAAAATTACAACATTTATTTAAAATGTTACGATCCTAGACATAATAAAAACATTAATAAAACATCATCAACGTTGACGGTAATTTTCCGGGAGGTTCCAAACATGTTCCACTAGAGCAGTGCGAAGTCAATGGTGCGTCCTTCTATCACGTAACTCCCCGAAGGCCCGCATTTGCGTTGCAACCTTTTCATCCCACGTACGTGTTGGCACATCAGTTGGATCAGACAAATAATCTTCCTCAAAGTCGGATATTGCGTTATCGTTGTCTTGAACAATCATGTTGTGTAGAATAACACAAGCATACATAATACGTTTTATTTTGTTCACCGAAAATGGGCGGGCATTATGTTTAAGGATTGCCCAACGACCTTGAAGCACCCCGAAAGCTCGTTCGACATCCTTTCTTGCAGCCTAATTACCTTGAAAATAACCTAATTATCTTTAATGAACCCCAATATGAAATTAGTTAACTAGATATATAAATGCCCCCGCAGCGATGGCGGTGGCGGTAACGACACGGTGGTGGCACCGACCGTGTGGTTATTTAAAAATAATGGATATAAAGGGGTAATGTAGTTATTTTTCTAGTTGAAGGATGTATGTTGTAAATAATTTCATTAAAAGTATTATAGATATATTAAGTAGAGATATTCAAATGAATGAATAAAAACTAGGGGTAGGTTGAGTTTATCAACTTCTTTTATGAGAAATTTGAAGGGAGTAAATGCTTTATAAAGTAGTTTAGATTTCCTAATTTAGGCTTAATAAACTAATTTACACCATAAATCTTTATCTTACTAATTTACAAACTAAACCATTATCTTTTAAAATATCTTCACTACCACCTTTATAAGAATTACATTTTCATCAACTTACACCAATTTATGCCGCCGCCACCCCTACCAATAGTCGCCGCCACCACACGCCATCGTATTGCACGGGTACCTCCAACTCTATTCATAATACAATCCGGTTATACAAGAAAAATCAATCATAAATGTATCCTAATCACATAACAATTTAGACTATCCATGTTTAATTACATTTTGAATGAAGTTCAGGCTATAATCCAGTCTTAAATTTATTAAAAAAATATATAATTAGGAAAACATAAAATATGTGCATGCATGTTGGGTAGACACCAGGCAAGGTATAATAATGCATGAGAATGTGATAATAATAATTTAACATAACAACCTTTGATTTTTGATGAGTTCTAGTTATTCTTTTCTGATTTCATTCCTTGCGGGTACAACATTAATAATTAGTCATTGACTCTATGAACACGATGCAAATATTTATAACTATAATCGTGGTTGTTACTTATTTGTTCTCTGAACCTAGAATGAAATCATGTCACACTTTTTTTTTTTTTTATTAAACATGAGGTTATGAGTTGAGAGCCGTCATTCTTTTACCCATCTTCGGTAATAATATGAATGGCTGGTTAACTATTTGGCCATTCAGATTACATCGAGATGACAATAAGGCGAGTAATATCGGGATCTTAATTTTCATTCTTTCAAGTTTTATCCCCATATCTGGTTTCTACTTGTAATCACCATCCCTGTTCTCATCTCCGTCGGGAAAATAAATTACATTTCCATACTCGTCCCCATCGGATATTGGGGATGCATTTTTTTGAATAAATATAAATTTATCGTAGTAGAAAATAAGTTGGAGAATGTGTAATTTGAGTTTTTCTTTCTATGTATAAACTAATATCTATATTAAGTAAATGATAATTAGAATATAACACATATGAAGTAATAAAGAAAAGGCTCTAAACTTAAAAATGATTTTAATATATAGAAAAAACTTAGGGAAAATGATCCGTACTGCAGACTTTATCTAAGCTTAGGTACTGCCACATTAAAAAAAGTTACATATTAAACCTTTGAATTTAATAAACATACATACCCCCCTGAATTTTACATAATCACCCCCTGCTTTACCTAAGATAGAAACTGCATGCTTTACCTAACCTTCCCCAAAAACTTAATGTGATTCTAATAAATATTTATAATTTTTTCGGGTTCCCGTACGAGAATCGGGGATTTACGGTTTCCATTCCCCGTTCTCATCTCCATCGGGGAACTTAATTACGTCCCCATACCCATCCTATCCCTGGTCCACTCGGGGATTCCCTGGTCAAATCGGGTTCGAGTATTGAATTTCTAATCGGGTATGAGTACTTTTATCATCCCGAATTCAGATACATGTGAAAGTTAATTTCCTTTTTATGAAACAAAATCATCTTTCGGTACTTATTCATATCATATTCTTGCTCCCTCCTTACCCTCTTTTTCGCTCTAAAAGTATAAAAAAGAAAAGGAATGGTATTAAAATGGAAAAAAGTCAGCTTGTTAGGTATAATTATCTTTGAGAATGGAAAATATAATACTAATAATTACTTCAATAAGGTTGTTAAACCAAAATTCTAACGGTATCAATTTGGATGTTGTTTGATTTGTTCCATTTATTACAACTACGTATTAATCATTGGAACCAAATAACCAAATCATTTATAAAATAATAAGATGGTACAAGGTACTTTCTCTTCTGGTTGTTAGTTCTCTGCACCTAGAGATTTAGTTAATTGAAGGAATGTCAAACACTACCATGCATTGGATCACAATGATTTCGGTAACACTTATGTTAATTGTGTTTGTTTTAGTGACATAAGTTTATTCAAGACAATCTGGAAACAGTAAAACTGTATGCTTATGGCCAAGCTGTACGTTCTTCTATCCATCATAGGATATAGACATGCTGGTTCTTCTACATAAAAAATCTGGATCCATTTATGTCCAAGATGTGTTTGTTTGAGTTTTCTATTTGGGAACATCCACGAAGTGAAATAGAAATAGATCATAAGTGCTAATACGAGGATTGCTGTCGTTGTTTACTCGTAATACATAACTTGAATGAGTTGAATGTAGAAATTGTTAAAGAATTCATGAGATTGATACTCGTATATTATTAGAAAATTGTAAGAGGGTACTTCATGGTTGTTAATTGATTGAGTGGAAGTCTAGAGGTTGACTAAATGCATGGTTTTGTTTTTAAATTTAGGCAACAACTTATGGAATCAACTCAAGGCGTCCACAGAGGAGGCTTTTTCACCATCTCAACTTGTATATAAAGGCACTATCTCCTCCTTCAAATATACACAAAATCCAAACATTTTATCACAAGAAGAGCAAACTAAAGATAATAAAAACACAAATTAGTTATGGCTGATCTTTACCATTACCTTTTCTGCTCCTTTTTTCTCCTTCTCCTCAATGCCCAACCATGTCCCGCTGCTGGTGGATCGTGGTCTGTCCTACTCCCAAGCATTGGCATATCTTCCATGCACATGCAGCTACTTCCCAACGATCGTGTGGTCATGTATGACCGTACTGATTTTGGAACCTCCAATATCTCTCTTCCGGCTGGCAAATGTCGACCCAACTCAAATGACTGTTCTGCCCACTCTGTTGAGTATGATGTCGCATCTAACTCTGTACGTCCACTTATGGTGCTCACAAATGTGTGGTGTTCCTCGGGAACTTTAATGCCCGATGGAAGATTAGTCCAAACTGGTGGCTTCGCTGATGGTTATCGTGTTGTCCGAAATTACAAATCATGTGACTCATGCGACTGGCAAGAGACACCAAATGGCTTGAGTAAAGCAAGATGGTATGCTACCAATCACATATTGCCCGATGGTAGGCAAATTATTATTGGTGGACGTCAAGCGTTTAATTATGAGTTCTACCCGAAGATGTCAGCCACTGAAAACTCTCCTAGTTTGCCATTTTTGGTTCAAACAAATGATCCTAATGTTGAGAATAATCTATACCCATTTGTATTTCTCTATCCTGATGGAAATCTATTTATGTTTGCCAACAATCGTGCAATTTTGTTCGATTACTCCAATAACCTAGTTATCAAGACTTACCCAACAATGCCTGATGGTCAGCCAAGAAATTACCCAAGTACAGGGTCTGCTGTGCTACTTCCTCTGCGGATAAAAGGAGGGGTCGTAAATGAGGTTGAAGTATTGGTTTGTGGGGGCGCACCTAAAGGAGCATTTGTTAATGCAAATAAAGGGATATTCGATGGGGCCTTGGATACTTGTGGGCGAATGAAGATATCTGACCCTAACCCCCAATGGATCATGGAGACTATGCCTTTTGCTCGAGTCATGGGTGACATGTTGTTGCTCCCCAATGGCCATGTTTTGATCATCAATGGCGCATCAGCCGGAGTTGCAGGGTGGGAACTTGGAAGGAACCCCGTTCTTAGCCCAGTACTCTACCAGCCCGATAACCAAGCTGGGTCTCGATTCGAGGTACAGAATCCAAGCACTAAACCTAGAGTTTACCATTCAACGGCAGGTTTATTACGCGATGGACGTGTTCTTGTCGGGGGAAGCAACCCACATGATAAATATGAATTCACAAACGTTCTTTACCCTACTGAACTGAGCTTGGAGGCGTTCTCTCCTTCTTATTTGGATTCAAACTCATCATCATTACGCCCAAATATAGTCCTTCCCGTTACAAACTCTACCATTCGTTATGGGAAACGGGTAGTTGTTGTATTCACTGTGACAGGCATTGTGGACCCAAGCTCAGTCTCGGTCACAATGGTTGCACCGTCGTTCAACACTCACTCATTTTCCATGAATCAAAGATTGCTGGTACTGGATGGTGGCAACGCTTCCAAGATTATAGGGAAAACAAGATACCAAATTGTTGTGACCACACCACCTTCTGGTAACATTGCACCTAGAGGATATTATCTTTTATTTGTGGTTCACAAAGATATCCCAAGTCCTGGAATCTGGGTTCAAATGCAGTGAGAAAATTTCACAGCTTTGCCATATATTGTTTTGGTGAAGCACGGTCATTCGTAATTTATACCTCAGTTATATTAGTCGTGTTTTAATGTAAAATGTAAACATCATTGTATTTGGATTAATTTAATATCGTTTTCATTTCCACTGTTTGACTCTATTTGTTTCCACTCGTTGAAACTTCAAACAACAACTCCTGTGATTCAGTTACTCCTAAACCAAAGTTTCATAATATATCAATGGAATTATTGTTTAAAAAGATATCTAAATTAAGTATGTAGAAATCATCTGATGACCTGGATGAATTAAAATGATTTTACATATATAAAACGTGGGATCTGAGGATGGAAAAATTAATACCTTAATCTGATAACATCATTTTCCAGCAGGAGTATATTTACATATTCTATTGCATGTATTCACATTGGAATTTTCTGTATCATAGATAATAATAGTATTAATATTGTTATAATATGTGTATCCTACTCTGCTTCTTACTTCTCTGCACGTAGAAACATATAGTTTCTTATGTTATAATTTAATAGAACTATTAATAATGCATACCTATGACAAGCATAATTACATCAACATAAGCTCGTTAAGGCTCTTAATCCATCCAAATTATGCATCATAAGAACACCTTTGTATCATTTGTATAAGCATAACTGCACTTTTTTTTCTGATTAAGTTGATATTTTTTCCAAATGATATTGGTGTTGAAGCTTACCAAATATATTATTTCTCACTGACCAGTATTTAGATAGAGTGCCACACCTCTGAAAACACCCAAAACTCATGACTTTATCAATTTCCATATTTTATCATCATCTCCTCATCTTCCTTGTTATTCTCTTCCATGTCCCTACATGTCCTGCTGTTGGTGGATCATGGTCCGTTCTTCGTTCAAGCATTGGCATATCCGCCATGCACATGCAGCTACTCCCCAACGACCGTGTCATCGTGTTTGACCGCACTGATTTTGGAGTCTCTAATATTTCTCTTCCAAAAGGCAAATGCCGTCCCAACTCAACAGACTGCTCTGCCCACTCTGTAGAATATGATGTCGCGTCAAACTCTATACGTCCACTTATGGTACTGACAAATGTATGGTGTTCCTCAGGATCTTTAATGCGTGATGGAAGGTTGGTCCAGACGGGTGGCTGGGCAGACGGTTATCGTGTTGTCAGAACTTATAATTCATGTGACTCATGCGATTGGCAAGAGATACGAAATGGATTGAATCAAGCCAGATGGTATGCAACTAATCATATATTGCCGAATGGCCGCCAAATTATAATTGGTGGCCGTCAGGCCTTTGACTATGAGTTCTACCCAAAGATGTCAGCTACCGAGAGGGCTACAAATTTGCCATTTTTGGTTCAGACAAATGAGCGTAACATAGAGAATAACTTATACCCATTTGTCTTTCTCAATACTGATGGAAATTTGTTCATCTTTGCAAATAATCGTGCTATTTTATTAAACTACAATAATAACCAGGTTATCAGGACCTACCCCACCATGCCTGGTGGTCAGCCGAGAAGTTATCCAAGTACAGGCTCTGCTGTGCTTCTGCCTTTGCAAATAAAACAAGGAAAAGTAGATTCGGTTCAAGTATTGGTTTGTGGAGGTGCGCCCAGAGGAGCATTCGTGAATGCAAATAAAGGGAAGTTTGATGGAGCCTTGAATGATTGTGGACGTATTAAAATATCGGACACTAATCCTCAATGGATCATGGAGACCATGCCTTTGGCTCGTGTCATGGGTGACATGCTGTTATTGCCTAATGGTCATGTTCTGATCATAAATGGGGCATCGGCTGGTGTTGCCGGGTGGGAACTTGGGAGGAAGCCGGTTCTCAGCCCAGTAACATACCGGCCGGATAACAAAGTTGGGTCTCGCTTTGAGGTGGAGAATCCAAGTACAAGACCTCGAGTGTACCATTCTACAGCCATTTTGTTGCAAGATGGACGGGTTCTTGTTGGTGGAAGTAACCCACATGACAAATATGTGTTTAGAAATGTGCTTTACCCTACTGACATAAGCTTGGAAGCCTTTTCACCATCTTATATGAATTCGAGCTCATCCTCTCAACGACCCAGGATACTCTCGCCCCAGACAAGATCTACAATCAGCTACGGGAAACAGGTTTCCATAAAATTCACATTATCAGGTCGTGTTGACCCAAAATCAGTTTATGTTACGATGGTGGCACCTTCATTTAACACACATTCGTTTTCAATGAACCAAAGGTTGTTGGTCCTTGATAGCACCAACTCTGCCAAAGCGGTTGGAAAAGTTGATTACAAAGTCATTGTAATGGCACCTCCATCTGGCAACATTGCTCCGGCAGGAAATTATCTTCTGTTTGTGATCCATAAAGAAATTCCAAGTCCAGGTATTTGGGTCCATATGCAGTAATAACTATTCACTCGCATTCTAAGCTCCAGGAACTTTGAACATTATGGATATAATGAAAGTTGCTATTTGTCAGAAAAATGAACATAACACGGGTTGCTATTCGTTTTGCTAATGGGAGTAGTTTATGGTTTTTCTTTTACTTTCCAAGTTCAATTGCATGCTCATTTAACCTGTTTGCTTTGAATATGTACTGTGACTCAATAGCTGGATATGTGAATTCTATATATGTGTTAAAGTGTGAATTTGACTGTATGGTGTTTTGCAAGTTGCAACGGATTTGGCAATATCAAGTCCAAATACCTTCATCAAAAAGGGCCGTCTTAAAAATAAAAATCACTTATTATGTCTCACCTCAACTGAACTTCTTAGCAAATCCGCCGTAGTTCCACTTCGTAGCAGATCTCTGTCTGTACCAAGTTCATCATAGATAACGGCCTTGGCAAATCCATTGCATTAATCGTTCATAGCAATGTACCTTAACACCCGTAGCAGATAGGTCACATGTTTTGTCTGTTACTCGGTCCCAATCCGCCACAAATAGTTCATCAATATCATGGTCCGTGAGAATATATAATGTTTTGACCATAAATTTTGTTGCAAATAGATTAGCCTTGCGCGAATTTAAGACAAACTATTTCTTTAGTGGATTAATGATGCCTTACCATAACGATAAAGATTACAATTTCAATAATTTGTTTTAATGCATAATCTCTAAAAACAATGAAACCCAAACTCTATTTTTATAGGGCGAAGGATACTATGGTAATGTTTGACATTCCACCTGCTTTTCATTCCCTTTATATAATAAATCCTCAGATGAGCGGTAAGTCAAACGTACGTGCAGTGAACAAACAATATTCATATGACAAATAATTAATAAAAATAATACTATAATCAGTTAAAGAACTAAGTACCTAGTCAGGTACCATCAATTTATTTATGTATTTATAATTTATTCAATGGCAATCATTAGTTGTTGCAAAACGTGCAACAAATCGAATGGAATTATGATAAAATATATGCTGATAACAAATGATTTTCATATCAAGTTTATGGCATTACATTTACAAAAGAAAATTTTCTACAATAAATAAATGAGTCAACACTTTAGAATCAAAGAAAAAAAAACCATACATCAGGACTGCAGGAAATCAAAGCAACCCAACAACGCCAGTTTGGAATTTTTATTTCTGCATTCGCACCCAAATTCCTGGACTTGGGATTTCTTTATGAACAACAAATAGTAGATAGTTCCCGGTTGGTGCAATGTTACCGGATGGAGGTGCAGTCACGCCTACTTTATACGTAGTCTTTCCCGCAGCCTTGGTGGAGTTACCGCTATCAAGCACCAATAACCTTTGGTTCATAGAAAACGAGTGTGTGTTAAATGACGGGGATACTATTGTTACAATGACTGATTTTAGATCCACGGGGCCTGATACTGTAAATGTAATAGCCACTCGTTTTCCAAAGCGTATTGCAGTTTTGGTTTTGGGTGAAATTATTCTGGGGCGTAAAGCAGAAGAGCTTGAATCTAGATAAGAGGGCGAAAATGCCTCCAAACTCAACTCAGTAGGATAAAGCACATTTGTAAACACATACTTGTCGTGTGGGTTGCTTCCACCAACTAGAACCCGACCATCTCGTAGTAGACCTGCAGTAGAATGGTACACTCTTGGTTTTGTACTTGGATTCTGCACCTCAAAACGAGACCCGATTGAGTTATCAGGTCTATAAGATACAGGGCTGAGAACCGGGTTCCTCCCAAGTTCCCACCCGGCAACCCCTGCAGATGCACCATTGATGATCAAAACGTGTCCATTGGGAAGCAACAACATGTCACCCATGACTCTAGCCAAAGGCATGGTTTCCATGATCCATTGGGGGTTTGGGTCGGATATTTTAATCCGTCCACATGTATCCAGAGCTGCATCAAATTTTCCATTATTAGCATTAACGAATGCTCCTTTTGGAGCACCACCACAAACCAACACTTCAACTGTATCCACTTTCCCTTGTTTTATCTGCAAAGGGAGTAGAACAGCAGAGCCCGTGCTCGGGTAGTTCCTTGGTTGACCGCCGGGCATTGTCGGGTACGTTTTGAGAACTTGGTTCTTAGAGTAGTCAAATAAAATTGCACGGTTATTTGCAAACACAAACAAATTTCCATCAGGGTAGAGAAATACAAATGGGTATAAATTATTCTCAATATTCGGGTCATTTGTCTGAACCAAAAATGGAAAGCTGGGAGAGTTCTCATTGGCGGTCATCTTTGGGTAGAACTCATAATTAAATGCCTGGCGACCGCCAATGATAATTTGTCGTCCGTCAGGCAATAAGTGATTGGTTGCATACCATCTCTGTTGGTTCAAGCCATTCGGTATCTCTTGCCAATCACATGTGTCACATGATTTATAAGTTCTGACCCTGCGATAACCATCAGCCCAACCACCTGTCTGGACTAAAGTGCCATCACGCATTAAAGTTCCCGAGGAGCACCATACATTTGTGACTACCATGAGTGGGCGTACGGTGTTGGAGCCAACATCATACTCGACAGAGTGGGCAGAGCAGTCTGTTGAGTTAGGGCGGCACTTGCCATTTGGAAGAGAGATGTTGGAGATACCAAAATCAGTACGATCATACATTACAACACGGTCGTTTGGGAGTAGTTGCATGTGCATGGCGGATATGCCAATACTTGGGACGAGCACAGACCATGATCCGCCAGCAGCAGGACACGGTAGTGCATGAAGGAGGACAAGGAAGGAAATGACCAGAAGATTGTGATAAATGTGTGTGGCGGAGAATGCCATTGTTAAGTAATGTTTGAGTTTCTTCTGTTTTTTTTTTTTTTTTTATGCTTGAGGATTATTGATGAGGTTATTGTGTGTTTTTTTGAAGGTGATGAAAATGGCCTTATATATATACTGTTCAATGGGAGGCTTATTCAATGCTAAGAATGTCAACGTAGTTTCAAATATTCCTTTCTTTTAACTTATTGTTTCTATGTTTTTGGATGTTTAGTATAAACTCAAATTGTTGGGGTTTGTTTTAATCATTGACATTAGACAATCATTTATGTAAAGTCAATTTGTATTCAAAAATAATAGGTGATATTCTCTCTTTGTTCTCCAAGAATAAAATCAGAATTTGGTTGATCATGTTTACATTCTTGATCCATATATGATCATCAATCAGACTTTGGTAGACATGTCCTCTCCGTAGACCTTTAGCAAAGACTTTTTGATCTTCATCGAGGACATTTATACTTGTTAAACGGCATTTTTGTTGTAGTGGTATATGATGTCGTGCTACTTTACTGGTATAGAAATCACATTTCTAAAAAGTGGGTTTAGTTTTGTTTATGTAATAGAAAAAAATTAAAGAAAACATCTAAGACAGTGAAACATATCGGCCAAAGAAATGATACTTCTTCCAACATTTTCTGCTTATTAATTTTTTATTTTATGTAGGCGAAAACACATATTAGTACCCTAAATTTGGTTATCGATAATATCTCTACTTACATACTTACATATATTTACTTGAATCTACCACCAAAAATCGGCGCCACCAACACCACCCGTCATCACTAGTCTTTATAGATATATGGTAATTAAACCCATAACGGAGCGAGGACATGATTATACTTGTTGAGAACAAAAGAAAGAAAAGAAAAGATATTTAAATGAAATTGGCGGTTGGTCACGGACAAGGAATAATGCATGAGAATGGGGAAAGTATTATTAAATATATAACCTCATTCTACTAAGATTTGATTCGATCCATTGCAGCTTGAACTACATCTCTAATCATTGGCTCGACGAAGTAACCCGGGTATTAATTTAAAATAATATTGTTGTTGATGTACGTTGGTTCTGTGCACCTAAATTAGATATAAATATATTAATATACAACAACAGAAGATCGATCAGAATGTTTATAAACTGTTTGGAATGTCAAACATCACCAAACCACTATCATGGGGGCATGTAGCTGTCTTGATATATCCATCCTAACTTGCAAATTTGTCCCAAATAACTTAGTTATTTAAATTGGAATTAAGAAATCTGCTTGCATTAAAGCTATATACGGAGTATTAATTATAGCTGGCTAATTGGCATTGAGTTCCATATGGCTAATAGTTAAAAGCTTTAATATTACGATGATGTAATTGACAAAATCAATAGACCCCCATCCCCCGAGTTCCCAATAGTTTAAGGCTTCATCAACTGGCAATGAACAATTTTTTTTTTTTTTTGTAAGTTTCTTATTATTATGTAAAATAAAACAGGATGTTAGGGCGAATTAATATTGTTAACCCAAATGGCCCATTTAGAATAGGTGGCTTTTGGAAGCTTAAGATCTTGAGACAACTCTGGTTCTATGTATGTAGGAAATAAAGAGGCCCCAAAAAAACACTTAATTGCAAACTGTAAAGTTGGATTCTGATCTGCAAAAACAAGTAACTTACCCTAAGTGATCGAGGGAAGCTAGCCAAGGTTTTGTCACTTCATTGCAGCACGTACAACTCTAGCCCCAAAATAGGTCGCAGAGCACTTAATTATGAATTCCATGAGTTATGCTAATAAACTAGACATCCGTCTTCTTCTAGCAATTAATCTGGCTCGGTATCTAGAAAACAATTCGGAATCACTATGGTAGAACCTAAAGCGGTCTGCCTTATGATCTTATATAAACGACAACCTTTGTTGACAGATTGACTTCAGAATAATCGCAATGCCAGCCATCTACCCTTTCAAGGAAAACTAAGATTGATTGTGCATATTCCCTATTCTTCAATCAAATTAATATGGCCGATACCACCTATGATACTAAGCAAGTATTCAGAAAGCAACACCAAGAAAAATTTCATCTGTATCAACAAGTCACATTTTTTAAATTCATGTATCTAGTCTAGATAGCTTTTTGGAATAAACATCCACACCACATTTATTCGAGCTGTAAAGTCTAACACCTACTGGCATTCTAGGACAGAGGACGTAACCCGTCTCTATGATAATGTTGGTCAAACTTTGGTTAACTACAAATTGATCGTGGATTAAGAATGCAATGAAGCATGGCCTAATAAATTATACTTGTAGAATAAATTGAAAAGATGATATCACCAACTGATCTGCATGAATGAAATTGAAATTGACTTTATATAAACAATTCCTAAATGGTAGTTGCTGATTGAAGTGAATGAACCCAATGCTTTATTTTATACTAATCCCCCTAAAACATAGAATATATGTTGTTAGAAGAAGAGAATATTTGAGGCTGAACTATATTCAGCAAGGTGACTTTCTTTACATTGAAGTCCCTTGAACTAGTATATAAGGGCTTCTTCATCACCTTCAAAACACACGATAACCAGAACAATAATCCCCAACATATAAAGTACAATGGCCTTTTTCACAACCTTTCTTTATCGCCATCTTTTCCTTTTCCTAGTTTTCCTAGTTCACGCCCCACCAAGCCTTGCTGCAGGTGGATCATGGTCCGTCCTTGTCCCAAGCATTGGCATCTCCGCCATGCACATGCAGCTACTTCCCAATGACCGGGTGGTAATGTATGATCGTACCGACTTTGGTACCTCCAACATCTCTCTTCCAAATGGCAAATGCCGCCCTAACTCAACTGACTGCTCTGCCCACTCTGTAGAGTATGATGTTGGTTCCAATACTGTACGACCACTCATGGTACTCACAAATGTATGGTGTTCCTCAGGAACTTTAATGCGTGATGGAACTTTAGTCCAGACAGGCGGCTGGGCTGATGGTTATCGCAGGGTCAGAACTTATAAATCATGCAGCACATGTGATTGGAAAGAGATACCAAATGGCTTGAACCAACAGAGATGGTATGCGACAAATCATCTATTACCTGACGGGCGCCAAATTATCATTGGTGGCCGCCAGGCATTTAACTATGAATTCTACCCAAAGATGTCAGCCTCCGAGAACTCTCCCAGCTTTCCATTTTTGGTTCAGACGAATGACCCAAATGTTGAAAATAATTTATACCCATTCGTATTTCTGTATCCTGATGGAAATTTGTTTGTTTTTGCCAACAACCGCGCAATTTTATTTGACTACTCTAAGAATCAAGTTATAAAGACCTATCCGACAATGCCTGGTGGTCAACCAAGAAACTACCCAAGCACGGGCTCTGCTGTTCTACTCCCTATGCAGATAAAACAAGGGAAAGTGGATACAGTTGAAGTATTGGTTTGTGGTGGCGCACCCAAAGGAGCATTCGTTAATGCTAACAATGGAAAATTTGATGCTGCTCTGGATACATGTGGACGGATTAAAATATCCGACCCAAATCCCCAATGGATCATGGAAACCATGCCTCTGGCTCGAGTCATGGGTGACATGTTACTGCTTCCCAACGGTCACATTTTGATCATCAATGGCGCATCAGCTGGGGTTGCTGGTTGGGAACTAGGGAGGAACCCGGTTCTCAGCCCTGTATCTTATAGACCAGATAACCAAGTTGGGTCTCGATTCGAGGTGCAGAATCCAAGCACAAAACCAAGAGTGTACCATTCTACAGCTGTTTTACTACGTGATGGGCGAGTTCTTGTTGGCGGAAGCAACCCTCATGACAAGTATGTGTTCACAAATGTGTTGTATCCTACTGAACTGAGCTTGGAGGCATTTTCTCCTTCTTATTTAGATTCAGCTTCGTCGTCTTTACGTCCAAGGATAATCTCACCCAAGACTAAAGCTAAGATCCGTTATGGAAAACGGGTGGCCATTACATTTACTGTATCAGGTTCTGTGGATATAAATTCAGTGAGCGTGACAATGGTGTCGCCTTCATTTAACACACACTCGTTTTCTATGAATCAAAGGTTGTTGGTGCTAGATACGGGCAACTCCACTAAGGTTGTTAGAAAGTCTACCTACAAAGTTGGTGTGATGGCACCTTTATCTGGTAACATTGCACCAATGGGGAATTATCTTCTGTTTGTGGTTCATAAAGAAATTCCGAGTCCAGGCATTTGGGTCCAAATGCAGCGATAAATGCCCAAATTATCGATTTGGTTTTATGCATGATGTCTAGAGATCTGATCTTTCTTCTTTTTTAAACTCTTATCTCATGTAACTAGTGTAGACATTTTTTATTTGTGAACGTAATGGAGATTGTTTCTTGTGGCTTTAATAATACAGTATTTAATTGTTACTTTTCGAACCAACCAAACATACGGTACTAGCAAATAAAAAGAGTCACCTCTCTCCGGCTTTCCTTGTGGTGCCACTGTAAAACATGAAATGCTGCTCTATATGTGAAACCATGGTGTACGTGGTTCATCTGCTCCAGAAAGAAAAATATGGTGTTCACACTTGGATGAAAACACATTCAAATGATGTATTGATTGCTTTATCATGAAATTTGTAAGCGATACTAGTAGATTGTAGTTTTTGTTGAAGAAGATCTTTAAAAAAAAAAAAACCTACAACTACATTTACCAAGGTAATTACTCGCCTCTATATGTAACAATCATAAAATAACAACAAAGTGGCAACCGACGTTATGCTCATTCTAACTCCCCTTAATTAACGTAAAGGTCGTAGTTAATCATAGCAGCTCGTCCTAGGCACCATATTGACAAACGCTATCTATACTGTGACTATACACACATTTTCTGTTTCAATTTCCAAATCCAAACTAAACCAAACAGACGTGCCCAATTAATTTTAGGGGCCCAACTTGATAATATATAAACGGTGCCCTGCTGAATTGTGCTCGTGGCATTTGTCCAACACAGGGCCTGAAACCAAGCCACACTTGCCTATATCTTATGATCCCATTACAAGTTGTCTTCCATACACAACACAATAATACAAAAGTTTTGAGAAAAGCCTCTAACAATCAAAAGCCAAACACTTCCCAAATTTATTTGCTTAATATATATTAGGGTTTAAATTTGGATACCCAAAATCCAACCCAATCCAAATAACCCGAGTCTAATTTGGGTTGGGTTACAGGTTAGTTTTATCTTCATAAAAACTAAATAACCCGACCCAAATAACCTGAGACCCGAATAACCTGACCGAATAACACCCCTAGATTTTATAGAGATTCCAAGTTTTTAAATAATCTATCGAACTCAATAGATAGAATCCGAAAGTAGAAAAACGATATGAAAAGCCAAAATAAACTAATGATAACATAACAATCAAAAGAATGACATAACATCGTTTTTTATATCAAGTTTATGTCATTGATACATGTAATAAATAAATGAGTGAACACTTTAGAATCCAAAGAAAAAATTCATTCATAGAGGACAGCAGGAAATTCCAGCAATCCAACAACACCAGTTTGGAATTTTATTTCTGCATTCGCACCCAAATTCCTGCACTTGGAATTTCTTTATGAACAACAAATAGTAGATAATTCCCGGCTGGTGCAATGTTACCGGATGGTGGTGTAGTCACGCCTACTTTATACGTAGACTTTCCAGCAGCCTTGGTGGAGTTACCGCTATCAAGCACCAATAACCTTTGGTTCATAGAAAACGAGTGTGTGTTAAATGAAGGTGATACCATTGTTACAATGACTGATTTGAGATCCACAGGGCCAGACACTGTAAATGTAATAGCCACTGTTTTTCCAAAGCGGATTGAAGTTTTAGTCTTGGGTGAGATTATCTTGGGGCGTACAGCAGAAGAGCTTGAATCCAGGTAAGAGGGAGAAAATGCCTCCAAGCTCAGTTCAGTAGGATAAAGCACATTTGTGAACACATACTTGCTGTGCGGGTTGCTTCCACCAACTAGAACCCGACCATCTCGTAATAGAACTGCTGTAGAATGGTATAGTCTTGGTTTTGTGCTTGGATTCAGCACCTCAAATCGAGACCCCATTTGATTATCAGGTTTATAAGATACAGGGCTGAGAACCGGGTTCCTCCCAAGTTCCCACCCGGCAACCCCAGATGATGCACCATTGATGATCAAAATGTGTCCGTTGGGAAGCAACAACATGTCACCCATAACTCGAGCCAAAGGCATGGTTTCCATGACCCATTGGGGATTTGGGTCGGATATTTTAATCCGTCCACATGAATTTAGAGCTGCATCAAAATTTCCATTATTTGCATTGATGAATGCTCCTTTTGGAGCACCACCACAAACCAATACTTCCACAGTATTCACTTTTCCTTGTTTTATCTGCAAAGGGAGTAGAACAGCAGAGCCCGAGCTTGGGTAGCTCCTTGGTTGACCACCAGGCATTGTCGGGTAAGTCTTTAGAACTTGGTTCTTAGAGTAGTCGAATAAAATTGCGCGGTTATTTGCAAACACAAACAAGTTTCCATCAGGGAAGAGAAATACAAATGGGTATAAATTATTCTCAACATTCGGGTCATTCGTCTGGACCAAAAATGGAAAGTTGGGAGAGTTCTCACTGGCGGTCCTCTTTGGGTAGAACTCATAATTAAATGCTCGACGGCCACCAATGATAATTTGTCGCCCGTCAGGCAATAAGTGATTGGTCGCATACCATCTTCGTTGGTTCAAGCCATTTGGTATCTCTTGCCAATCACATGTGTCACATGATTTATAAGTTCTAACCGTGCGATAACCATCTTGCCAACCGCCTGTCTGGACTAAATTGCCATCAGGCATTAAAGTTCCTGAAGAACACAATACATTGGTGAGTACCATGAGTGGGCGTACGGTGTTGGAGCCAACATCATACTCGACAGAGTGGGCAGAGCAGTCTGTTGAGTTAGGACGGCACTTGCCATTTGGAAGAGAGATGTTGGAGATACCAAAATCAGTACGATCATACATTACAACACGGTCGTTTGGGAGTAGTTGCATGTGCATGGCGGATATGCCAATACTTGGGACGAGCACCGACCAGGATCCACCAGCAGCAGGACACGGTAATGCATGAATGAGAAGAAAGAAGGAAATGAGCAGAAGATTGTGATAAATATGTGTGGCCGAGAATGCCATTGTTACGTTTGAGTTTTTTTTTTTTTTTTTTTTTTTTAATTTTACATGCTTAAGGATTATTGATGAGGTTATTGTGTGTTTTGAAGGTTATGAAGATGACCTTATATACTGTTTAATAGGAGGCTTAAATGCTAAGAATGTTCAATGTAGTAAGTATCAAATATATTCGTTGCTTTTAACATTTAATTAATTTCTACACTTGTGGGTGTTTTTCGTATAAACTATAAGTGTTTGGAGTTTTTAAACATTAATCAATGATGACATTAGACAATCAATTATACAAAGTCAGCAATCTGTGTATTCAACTTTTATAGGTGATCAATAGTCTCCCTTTGTTCTCCAAGATTAAAACCAGATCGAATTTGGTAGATCATGTTTACATATGTTCTTGATCATCAATCAGACTTTGAAGAAGCAACATTGTTACATATTCTAGGCTAAAATTCAGCCATTAGCTAGGGAGTGTGTATAGTAGGTCGATCCTCTCCTCTCCTCACCATTTTTTCATTTTCTCTCTTTTTTTCTCTTCCCTTTTCCTCCCTCACACAAAGAATGCCTCTCCTTTCTCCTCACCATCTTTTTATTTTTTACTTTTTTTATATTATACTGTATAAACTTAAAAGAAATACCTTTTGTTTTCTTTTATAATTATTTAATAATCTAAGTCTATTATTAATTTATTTCTTTTTGTGTTTTTTTCTGGGTAAACTTTAAAATAAAAAAGATATAAAACTAAATGACCCACTCTGTTAAAATTTTTAATAAAAACATTTTCACACAATTAAATTACATAAAAATCATCAAAAACATATCTAGATAAAATAAGGTAAATGAATATACGGGTGGGTACAGAAATGACGCATATAAAAAGTGGGTTTAATTAGTATTGTTTCTGTCATAGAAAAAGAAAATTAAGAAAAACATCTGAACATACGAAGTATTAGCCAAAAGAAATGATACTTCTTCAAACATAATTAATGCATGAGAATGGGAATAATATTAATAAAATACTGTAATAGCTTAGCCTCATTCTACTAAGATATATATGATTCGATCTGTTGCAGCTTGAACTACTTCTCTAATCATTGGTTCGACTACATCTGCTGCTTCATTTTAAATAATTGTTGATGTACGTTGTCCTGTGCACGTACCTAATTAAAGTAGATATAATATACAACAACCAAAGATCAGGGTGTTGATAAACTGTTTGGAATGTCAAACATCACCAAACCACACTATCATTGGGACATGTATCTGTCTTTGATGTTAACTTGCAAATTTCTCCCAAATAATATTCATAAAATACATTTTTACATTAATCGTTCAAATTAGCAAGTTAGTTACATACAATGAACTAAATGAAAGTTACATTCACATAATAAGAATAAGGTAAAAGTTACTTACACCCCCAAATACTAAACCTTTAATCCAAAAGGCCAATTTATAAAAGGTGGCTTTCTGCACCTTAGGATCTTGAGAGGACTCTGGTTCCATGTACTGTATGTAGGAAATCATGAAGATACCACGTAGAACACTTTGCAAACTTTAAAGTTGAATTCTGATTTGCAAAAACAAGTAACTTAACTAAGTGATCTAGCTAGGGAAGCTAGCCAAGGTGTTGTCACTGCATTGCAGCACAACTCATGCCCAAAAATAGCCATTTGCAAATCACTTATAATTTGCATGAGTTTTGTTAAAGAGTAGACAATTACTCCGTATAATTTTACATTTCGTAACATTCACGATTTTTGACTTTAGTTGATTTGTAACTTGACATAATTAAATGTGAACGGTTTCGTGAGTTATATGAATTATCGAACGTTTTGTCGTGTATTAACGTAACGTGGAATTTATTTGTGTTTACGGGTTCGTTTTAGCATTTAAATGATTAACATTTAGCTATTTGTCGAAATTAGCGAAGTGAAGTCTCAAAAATGAGACCCCAAGGCCGGCCCCCCTCACACCCTCTCTCACACATCCTTCCATTCATTTTACTTTACAAAAAACAAAAGAAAAAAAAAAACTTATTTGTCCCTCCCCTCATTCATTATCTTCTTCTTCCTCCCATCTACCACAAATTCTCACCATAATTTCATAATAAATACTTGTTTCCTTGTTAGATTAACCAAGTAACATAAATCCACCTAATAATAATAATCATTTTGCAAGAATCTAGGGTTTTGAAGTGTTCATCCTTTCCAAGTTTTCAAGAATTCGAAATTTAAGTTCCGGGTTGTTTTGGTAAGTGAAATCTAGCTAAATCTCTCCATTTTATGATATTGAACTTGTTTCTTAGTCGAATCTTATGAGTTCTTGGTTGATTTCGGGTAAAAAACTGTAACAACCCTCAATTTCCAATTAGGACTATTTACTTATACTTATCTAGGTATCGATCCGTAGAGGTTTATTAAGAGAATTGCCTTCTAGACATTTAGGGTTTAGTGTTAATTGCCCTCTAGTACAATAAAATGCCTTAGAAATGCTATAATCAAAAACTATAATCATTCAAGACAATCTCATACTATAATTAGTTCTAATTGAACTTCATGAAAATGTCAACGAACCAAAAATTTAATTTCACGGAGTTAAATCATAAGAATAACTATGCAAGACTCACAAGATGAGATAACAACCCAAAAATTTCTTACGGATATCCAACAATTCAAACACAAAGCTAATTAAAGTACTTTTGAGCACAAAAATATAATGACCATCTTGAAGATAGATTTATAAACTATTATGTACATAATAGTAAGTTTGAATAATAATAATAAGTACATAAATATATTGCAACATTTGAATAAGTCTTCCAATTAAAAGATATGCATACAACTTAAACTTATTATAAATATAAACTCTTATAAAAATTCACCAATCATCATACAACTAACCCACTTATTCTTACACTCTCCTCCATGTCTTACACTCATATATACCTACACATATATGTATCATGAATCTAGTCTTTCTACTATCCAAATACATTACCAAGCACTATACCTCTTTTCCCCAAAACCCTTTACCAATCAAAAATAAGCTAGTCCTTACACTTCCAAGACAAGACTTGGATACTCCAACTCTCTCCCTTCTCACCTTAATCACTCTAACATCTCCCAACACACACACAATCTCTCATTTCTCTCTCATTTCCTCTCAAATTTTCTGCATTTTCTTCTCTTTTCTCCCTCTCCATTTCGGCCCAAATAATCAAGAAAAAGTCAAGAATAAATCTCATCTAACATATAACAATAATAAGGGTTTATACTAAATTAATCAAGGGTTGATTCAAGTAAGGTTTAAGGGTTACTTCAAGCTTGGAATAAGGGTTGTTTAGAGCTTATAGGGCCACGAAATTTCTGCCCAAAATCACTTTCAAAACCGAGTTCATCAAGGGTATAAATCTTCACCTCTTTGTTAGATTAATCTTGTTTATGTTTATATTCAAAGATCTTTATCAAAAGTTTATGTTTTCTTCTTGTTTCTTTGGAAAACACACTTGATGAAGGCAAGTTGATAGAATCTTTTTCATCATGCTCATGCATGTCGAAATCTAGAAGAAAGATTCAAGGATTCAACAAGTTTAAGACCCAAAAGTGTTGTTATAGATTAAATAACTTTCAAAGTGATTTTTCCTTTGAAATATGGTCATATTTTTATATATTTTAATGGATATATTTCTGGTGGTTTTCATAAAAATATGTTTTTAAGTTGTTGAATTGAAGATGGATAAAGATTTGTTGTTAAAATGATGAGATGATTACATGCATGCTTAGATTGCCACTAGTTTAAGTTGTTTTGATTTGGGATTTGAGATGGATCTTTAATTGATGATTTCATATATATTTTGATGTTAAAATACATGTTAATAATCTGGGATTTATGAAGTTAGTAAAAGAAATAAGGATTTTATAAGAATTCAAGACAAAACTATGCATAAAAATCACTAACCGAAATCACAAAAACACAACTATAAATTCATCACTTTCAACACATGATTTGTCCATAAAATATGAAATAAAATCTGGAGAAAATACTAATGAAAGGTTAAGAGATGGATTAGGATGAACAAAATGTATTGGGTTTGCCAAAATAAGTGTTGGGTGAAGCCATAAAGTAAAGGCATGCATTGGGCAAATAAAGTAAGCTGACATAATCCATCTTCTGTCTTTGAACGGAAAAACTGGGCATGTGAGGGCATTTTCAAGAAAAACTTTCAAAATAAAAGTTGTAGAGGAACGAGTTAAGAATAACCAGCAACTGGAATTAATCAAAAATACTGAACAGAATGAAAGATATGAATTTTCTACTGAAGCTGGTCAAAACTGTAATTTGGTATAAATACTTTATAAACTTTAACAAATTTTATCTCCTAATCCATAAGGTTTCAGGAGGTCATACTTGGTGGAAAGTAATTTCAATGTGTTTTGAACTTAAAATAAAATCATGAGATTTTTCTAACTTTCAGAACATCAAGAACTTTTATAGAACTTCTGATGTCGCAAACAGTGCCCATTCGGGACAGTTTGTATTTGGATAATTTTTAAGGACACAAAACATTATCTAAAAATTCACCAAAAATTCAGAAAAATACTAGATACATATAAGTCACTGTGTTAAAATCATTAAGGTCCAAATAATTCGTCTTGACCCTAAAATAGTACCCAACATTCCATAAAAATGTGAAGTAAAAACAGAAAATCCTGAAGTAAGGTAATCATTTGTGTAATGGGCTAAAAGATGCACTAAGGAGTTAATGGGCCAGCCCGGTCCAACTAATGAACCCACAAGGAACACAAATCAGTAGGCCCACTTGGCCCAATAAGCCTTATAGCCCAATAACTACTATGACCCATTAAGCACCTAACCCAAATAAGGTAAAGCCCAATAACTAATGTAAGCCCAAAACATTTAAAAGCCCATGACACTAAAGTCCCAATTGGTAATGGCCCATAACACTTAAACGAATTTCATGAACCAAGTAATCGTAAGACAAATCGAGGAATATACGAGTTGAAGATAAGTGTAATCAAAATAAAACAAAGATAATTAAGTGAGATTGACATAAGTAATTATGTTAACCAAGCTATATATTGATATCACAAATGTTAATTCACGCTAAAATCGGTTACACAACAAATGATGAATAAGAATAACATGACTTAATATGGCATTTCTATATGATAACCTAATATATCAAGTGAAACCACAAATGAAGCCAAGTTGCCGAAAATCTAACAACTTATACCTACGCATGTAATGAAAGTAACCTTTTACACCATCAATCTCTACAACCAAAACGATGCGAGTGTTACCAATATACTTGGACCCCACAATTGATAGCAACATAATGAAAATGACATTTCTAAGTGATGGCTTAAGATAGGAACTTACGTATATTAGTCCTATCATAGGGATAGTCTTGGCTTGAAATATGATGGAGGAACATAATGGATATATGGTCAAGGAAGCTATAGATGAGAAGTACCCATTTTGGATAGATGAGTATAATATGCGGCATATCAAGGTGAGTCATAGCCCCCTTTCAAACTATTTTATGTGTTTAACTATCGGGGTGAAAAGCATGATATGTAACTGAAAATTTCTTTTATATACATATATATATGAAATGAAATTTTTCGTATGTTCAATGTGATAAATGCTTTATGATGAGCTTGAGTTCTGTCAACCCGTATTCTTTCGGTACACTACTATTTACTCCGAAAGTGGAGGCCTGTAGTTAGAGAGTTGCACAACTAGGATTCGTCCACCCACCGAACGTGTAACGGTGGGATGTTTGGTTGCCTTTGTGACGGCCATCATTCCCAGTCCAACCACGCGGTGTTCTAGCTACCTTAAATTTGAATGGTCGTCTCCATGGCACGACCCTATTGTTATTAATACGACACTTGATTGACAGCTTGTGCCATGAAATGAATTATATATATATTGTTGGACTTGATAAAATGGTAGTAGTAGTGGCTCAAACATTTACTCATCAAAATTATGTAAATTATGCCTTTGTGGCTAAATGAAATTGATATTGAATTATGCCCTTGTGGCTAAGTGAAATTGATATTAATATTGTTGATAATTGGAAATTGTTTGAACATACGGATTGAGTATCGTCCCTCATATGATATCTTGAAAGACATTGAAATTGGTGATATTGAAATGATTTTGGTAACCGAATGATTTTAGTATGATATACGATTAATCGATTTATATACTTTTTCTCTCATGATGATTTGACAAATGAGAACCTAAAATTTTACTATGGATTTTTCCAAGTCTTGATATGACATTATGGTATTTGGAAACTTGATAACATGATATGAAAATTTTGTTGGTCATATGGTTTGGATATTTTGAAATGTAATAGTAATCGGTTTTCTAAGTATTAAAACGGTGATGTACCAAGATTTATATAAAAACCTATGCACTCACCAACTACGTTTTCGTAGTTGACACTTTTTCTTCATGCTTTTCAGGAAATAAGCTTAAGCATTAAGGATTTATATGCTTCATGATTATTTGCATTGCACTTTGGAGTCAAAGATCAAACCTTGTGATAGGCAAGGGAATCCGCCTTGATCATTGTAGTTTACTATTTCATGTGCTTGTTATTTGGTTCGTGGACTTAATATCCAAGTATGGTGGACGCATTTGTACTTGGAAATTGGTTCACGTGTTTGTACATTGTAAATTCTTTTTATCAAATAAAGCTATGGTGAATGTTATTTATAATCCTTTGTTTTGAATATTCGACTTTCTGTACATCTCATTGTTCCGCCTTAGTTGGGGTGTTACAAAAACGGGCTTGAGTCAAATTAGGGTTTCATTTAGGGTTTTGGTTGAATTAGAGGTGAATTCGGATTTGTACGATGTTATGGAATGAAACTAAGATGTGGGTTATGTTTATTTATGTTAAAGTATGTTTAATTATGCTTCAAAATGAGTCTTGGAACCTCCTAAATCGTTTTCAAGGTCAAAAATGAGGTTAAGAGGTTATTGGGTTCGTGCAGGGAAAACCAAGAACTTGCCAAGATTTTTGCTTGTTTCTGGCTAGGCGTAAGTTACGCCAATTTGGGTAGTAAGTTACGCCAGTTATAAAATTTGGGGCCGTAAGTTACACCTAAGTGGTAGTAGGTTACGCCTATCTCTAAATGTCAATTTCACATTACACCCAAAACCTTCTGTTTACGCCCACCTTACGCCAGTCCTACGCCAAAACTTGAGTTTCCAGGTGATAGTAGGTTACGCCAACTTTGGGCATAAGTTACGCCCATACAATTTTGAACTAGCGTAGGTTACGCCCCATTCCGGCGTAGCTTACGCCCCCTTCCTTGAGTCACTTTTCAGATTTTCGTTTGTTTTGCGCATCAGTTTTCAAACGTCAATAATTTTTTAACCGTAACTCCATTTTAGACCTATGACCTATCGTTGGAATCGTGACAGAGTCTACTTTCTCATAGTATAACTCTTGTATCTTGAATCCACCACTGTTTCCAGAAATGTCGTGTTAAAGTGTCCTTGTTTATATTTGGTTGAACCAATAAGACACTTTAGGATTGTAACGTAACTGAGTTGAGTCCCAATTGTCCTCTAAGGTTGATTTACTCTTCTAGAACCTAGATAGGGTTTGACACGTGATTTATAATGTATATGTTTATAGGTGGTGAACGCTAAGAGATTATTGGACGTTATAACTCGATTATAACTTGTACTTATCCAATCAAGGTAAGTTTCGTAGCCCCATTTCCTTTTACATTTTGGGGTGAAAAGTGTACTCGTTTTACTTAAACGTTTTGATGATTTATTTGAAATGATTGATACTAGAAATGATTTGTTGAACGTAAATGTATGTTTTCCATGAACGTATTAGTGAATGCTTGTTATGATGAATGATTGTAATAATGAGTAAGTCCACGATTAGTGGCATAACGTAAAGCCCATGTTGATGGCATAACGAGTAAGTCCATGATTAGTGGCATAACGTAAAGTCCATGTTGATGGCATAACGAGTAAGTCCACGATTAGTGGCATAACGTAAAGTCCATGTAGATGGCATAACGAGTAAGTCCACAATTGTGGCATAACGTTGTTGATAACGAAATTGTTTAACGTGTATATTGTGTATGAACGATTAGTTGTAACGTAACGGTTGTTATCCCGACACTGTTATTTTAACGTTAAACCTACAAACTCATCAACTTTATGTTGACACGTTTTAGTACACTTTTCAGGTGAATAAGTTAATGGAAGACGTATTAGATGATTTATAGCTTGATTTGTGCTAGGATTGGACTTGGGTCAAGACTTCATGGATCCGTGATTCATAGTTCCCTATTATGGGTTATGCTTAGAATCATTTACTATCTTTGGAACTATTCTTTTGTAAACGTTTGATGGATGTGCTCCTTATGCATTTTTGTATGATCTCGGAATTGTAATTGAATGAATTATGGATTATCCAATCCTTTTAAATGCATTTTAGATGGTCTCTACATAATTTCCATGTCGTGCTGTGCTTAGTATGTAACCCTCATGAGTCCGCCTTGTTGGGGTGTTACACATTTATAATAAGAGTTAATTACTAAAATGGTACCTAACGTTTGCGCCATATTACTGGTTTCATACATTTCCTTTCGAAATTACGCTGATCATACCCAACATATGCAAATCTCCACTCGGACCATACTGCAGGCTAACGCCGTCATGTGGCAGTTAAAAACCCTCACGTGACTTGCACGTGAGGGGTAAAGATGTAATATCGTGTTTTTAATTACTTAAATGGTACCTAATGTTTGCACGATATTGCCGGTTTCATACCTAATGTTTCTTAATTACTTAAATGGTACTTAATGTTTAGTTATTAATTTTTTTTATTTTTTTATTTTGAAAGGTGAATTCCGCTTTTAGCCAATGTCTTAAAAACTGGTATTTTAGTCATACTGGTGTGGAAATATCCAGATTATTAGAAATATCGGCCGGTATTTACCGGTATTTAAAACATTATTTTAAGCTTCGTGTCGCAGTAAATACTGACCAGTATATCTGGTATTCCTGGAATATTCCGGTGTTACCATTGCGGTATTTTCGGTATTTTCAAAAAAGAAAATTTGAAAATTTTTATAATTGTTTTTATGATACTTTATTGCTATTTTTTGTTATTTGTGAACTTTAAACTAATATTTTGTTATTAAAAACCTATTTGGTATTATTTTTCAGTGGATTATAAGTGCATTTTGACTATTTTCGTTAAATTGTAACAAGTTTTGGAAAATTTCTATGAAAGAAAAATAAATCAAATTAAAAAATGTCGTACCGGCCGGTATTTTCGGTAATACCGATAATACCAGAAATTTTTCCACACCAGTATGTTTAAAATACCAGTTTTTAAGACATTGGATTGAAGCGAAATTCACCTTTCAAAATAAAAAAAATTAAAATTAATAACTAAACATTAGATACCATTTAAGTAATTAAGAAACATTAGGTATGAAACCAACAATATCGTGCAAACTTTAGGTACCATTTTAGTAATTAAGAAACGCGATATTATATCTTTACCCCTCACGTGCAAGTCACGTGGATGGGTTTTTAACGGCCACGTGACAGCGTTAGCCTCCAGTATGGTCCGAGTGGAGATTTGCATACGTTGGATATGATCAGCGTAATATCGAAAGGAAAGGTATGAAACCAATAATATGGCGCAAACGTTAGTTACCATTTTTGTAATTAACTCTTATAATAATGTTCTGATCAATCCATATGTACTTTTCTACTTCTCTTCCCGGTTATATATATTATAAGCTAAAGAGTACGTACTGTCGGTACGCGCGGTCTTCATCTTCGTTGATGATATTATTCCCAACTTCTATACATCCAACAATCTCCCTCTTCTCTAGATTGTGTATTGACTCACGGTATCTGCCCCCGTCTATAATTAGCATGGCAAAAATACTCGTGTCCAATATGGAATTCGATACTCGAACCCGATTTGACCAAGAAATCACCGAGTTTACTGGAGAAGGGACGGGTATGAGGATATAAATTTTATTTTTCGATGAGGATGGGAACGGGTATAGGAAACCGTAAATCCCCTATTTTCAAACCCAAAAACACAATATATATTTATTAGAATCACTTTAAGTTTTTTCTATATGTTAAATATATTTAAAGTTTAGAGCTTTTCGTTTAGTATTTTTTCTATATGTTATACTTTATTTATCAGATACTTAACATAAATATTATTATACATTTTGCTACTTATCTTATACTACGATGAATTTATGTTTATTCAAAAAAATATCTCCGACCTGATGGAGACATGTATAGAGATATAATTTAACTCCCCGACAAGAATGGAAACATGAATAAAGATTAGGACTAATTACTTGAAAAGTCCCTCAACTTGTCACTGAAACCTTTTCTGGGGTTCCAACAAAAAAAATTTTCTATTTGAGGGTATGAAAACGGCTAAAATTACTATAGTAGGACCGTGACCACTTTTTGCTGACGTGTACAGTAGCTAGCCGGTTTTATCCTTATTTTTAAGGGCTAATTACTTAAAAAGTCTCTCAACTTGTCATTAAAACCTTTTTTGGGGCTCCAACAATTTTTTTTTTCCAAATTAGCCACCTTTTTATATTCCCTTGTACCATATGACATCTAGCCACTTCCATTTCAAAACCACCACTGCCGGCGTCATAAACTTTATGGTGGCGGCTATGGAGATTTGCGGTGGTGTTAAGTAAAAGGTTCAAATCTTTAACTTGGGTTGTTTAATAAGAGTTGAACATGAGAATGGTTAAATGGGGACAAAGATACAATCAAGATTATTCAAATTGTTTCATGAGTTTTGTGGTTGGATCTTTGTCGTGGTGGTGGTGGGGTGGCCGGAAAATTTGTATGTTATTTTTTATTTTCCGATGATGTGATTATAATGGTGATGTTGATGATGAGCTGACGTTACCATAGGGAATATGTGATTATGACATCCCAAATCTGTAATGGCAAAAGGGTAGTCGAATTTAGGTGGTGTCGGCGGTAGAATGGTCGGAGGTTATGAAGATGGAACCCAGAAATATATATATTATATTTTGGTGTTTTGTATAGAGACATGACTTGGAATTTCTATGTAATCCATAAATGAAATAAAATAAAAGAGAAATTACATTCAAAATACTTTTCGACCGGCTACTTACACGAGACCCCACAATATTAATTTTAGTCGTCTTCATACCCTCAAATAGAACTTTTTTTTGTTGGAGCCCCATAAAAGGTGTCAGTGACAAGTTGAAGGACTTTCCAAGTAATTAGCCCTATTTTTTAACTAGCTACTTGTACGGAACCCCATAAAAGAGATTTTAGCCGTTTTTCTTCCCCCGAATAGAACTTTTTTTTGTTTGAGTCCCAAAAAAGGTTTCAGTAAAAAGACTTTTCAAGTAATTAGCCCTAAAGATTACAAATAAAAACCAGACGTAAAATAGAGATTGATCTCTATAATACTCGTCCATTGTCAATTGTCATCCCTATCTATAATTCAAACCTCAACACATTAAAGATGTTTATTGACATCAAATGGATTACTGACCTCTCCCCTTAATCAATGTAGAGGTCCTAGCTAGGCCTAGCTAGTTCTAGGCACAGTATTAACAAACGCTATCTGTACTTTCTATAAATTCAAAAACTATGACAAATAAAGATTAAGACTTTTATATATGCGTGATGCACGGATTGACTTATAATATTTAAATTTACAATTCAATTTTTTATAATAAAGTTTGTTCTTTACATGGAATATAATCTTTATCATCTATGCTGGATAATATATGTTCTATGGTTATTAAGATTAGAATCGAAAAACAATATTTACATTAATAAAAAATTCATATATATCAACATTCATGTACTATAGATAAGCTTTATTACCTACAACTATATGAATAGATTCGATGACCATTAAGATATATCGTTTAATTACTTCGATAAAAATGGTTGATTGATTTATTCTTATTTTATTATTGGACATTTAATATATATCCTTCCACGTTATAATAATTTCTCAATCACTATCTGTATCAAAAATAT
This sequence comes from Erigeron canadensis, assembly GCF_010389155.1. Taxonomy (NCBI): domain Eukaryota; kingdom Viridiplantae; phylum Streptophyta; class Magnoliopsida; order Asterales; family Asteraceae; genus Erigeron; species Erigeron canadensis. Next base: position 40,339,818 of record NC_057762.1, read on the forward strand.
ATAAGTTAATTTATTGCTTTGTTATTTGATTAGGTGTATAAACATATAGATAAATTGGACACAATATAACAACTTCAAAAGTTTGACGTCAATTGATATTTTTATCAAGCAATTCTAATATAAGGAAAGAAAGAAACAAATTGCTCACCGTAATTTTTCACGGGTTTCGAACCCCAATATCTCAACTATGTATGGGGAGGTTAAAATCTAGGCAGACCTTACCCCTACCAAAATAGAAAGAACGCTTCGACGTTCTACCTAGATAGTGGAAAAGGACCTCTCGCCATTCATGGGATGAGGATCTAAACATTTGTAGCTGTAACACCCCAAATATTTTAAATTATAAATATAATAATTTTATTATAGTTTTGCCTTTAAAATGATTTCCTAGTATTTTAATTTAAGAAATGAGATTGTTTTAGTTGGAACCTTAATGGCTAACGGGTATAATACCATTTTTATTTTGACACAAACGTGTCTAAGCAGGATGTTGCCACCACCCTCTCTATTTTATGATTCATCCCTCTACTCCCACCAACTTCTTCTACTTCTTCTTCTCTTTATCTTTCAACCTTCTATTCAATGTGAGTTTATTTTCAGATTCATTCAAGAAATACTCCAATAAATCATTATCAACATCTTCAAGTGGCTAGAAATTGAAATTGAAGGTTTTGTTTGTGGTGGTGGTGGTGAGAGGGCCGAAAATTAGAAGATAGAAATAAAGATAAAGTAGTTTATATTCATATTTCCATCTAGTTAATAATCCTTGAGGCATGGTGAAGTTGATTCTTCTTTGAGAAATTAGGGTTCTTGGAATTCAATTGATCTGGGGGTGTTTGGTTCTAGCATAAAGAAGAGAAAGATTGAAAAGAATTGAGTATGTAATTGCATGTCATCATCTAGTTGATCACCATCTCAAGTAAAAGGTAATTCTAATTATTTTGATTGTTTTAGTTAGGGTTCTTAGAATTCAAATTGATTAGGGTTTTTTCATCAAAGTAAGTTATTTTGATATATTTAAAATTAGGGTTGATGATGTTGACGAAATTTGGGTTTTTTTTATATAATATGAGTTATTTTGATTTAATACAAATTAGGGTTCATGGAAGTTAATCAAATTGGGAATTTTAGTGGGATGATCATATTGTTGTTATGTTGTATGAATATTTTGATGGTAAAGTTGTTGGTAACTTTCATAGTCTAAGATATAAAAGTGATGGTTTTGGTTAATAATGTGAAATGACCTTGTTAATATGGTCATAATTAATATATAGCTAAAATGAGAATATTAAAGTGGCTTAACTCAATAAGAAAATAAGATTGGGATGAGAATTAGGATGCTAGTAATGTTAGTGATATATGGCTAGATGACCTTGTGTTTGAGGTGATTTATGGTTAGTTGACCCTATATTCATATTGTAATTATTGCTAGGTTGAAAGCGATAATATAAGTTCATGTGGTCATCTTCAATTCGGTATTGCGTTATTGAGGTGAGTACTTTTATAAATGATTATTCACATGTTTAGTCAATTACATGATGATGGTGGTGGAATCTATATGTGGTATTTGGATGATGAGATAAAGACCATACAGGGTATGGTCTATTATGAAAGACCTTACGGGGTATGACAATGTAACTTAGATGTGTATGGGATGATTAGTTGGTTGTTTGAACGTATAGGAATACATACTTGCGTAATTGTGTAGACTTTATGATTTGAGACCCATGGTAAAGTGATGAATATACTATTAGATGATATAAGACCATATGGGATATGACAATGTGTTTGAATGTTGGATAGTATGTTTTATATGATGATTGATTACATGGTTTCACATTTTTGTGTTGATATGAAGGTGTTTATGGATGAAATGATTGTGTGCTAATATAGGTTCTATTTCTCATCCTTATATATTTGATTTCAATATGTGCATATTTGTGTATAAACGTACTCACTAAGCGTAAGCTTATTCTTTTAGTTGTTTACCTTTCGATAGGTGGTTTTGGTCTTTTGGAATGTGGAACAAAGAGAAGGTATTTGAGTAATTGAAGTGAAATGTGGTTTGAGAGTATATGTTAGCTTTTAGCGGAAAAATGGTAATGTGGTTAGAACCCATAGTGATCTCCTTTGAACTCTTGGCTCTTGGTATAAATTGTGTCCTTTTGATGAAATTGTTTTAAAGTCAAGTATTTGAGTCATGGAGTCTTGAATTGAAATGATTTGTATGGTGATATAGTGTAAATGATGTATTCTGTCAATTTGGGTAAAGACGGGTAAACGACCCGTTTCGTTATAAATTTTACACTTAATCAAATGAAAGCTTTTGGATTGTTGAATCATGTATCTTTAACTCATTTTTAAGTTTGGCAAATTGGTTTAACGTTCGGAAATGATGGTTAAACTTTGCAAGTTGTATGAAATGTCGAAATTGGTGTTTTTGATGTCCGGTATAAAAATGCGGCACATATTTTGGTCCATGCGACGCATTTTTGGATGTCTGAAATCTGGGAACATTCTGAGAAAAAAATGTGGCGCATATTTTAATGCATGCGGCGCATATTACCTATCAAAAAATTTTCTTATTTTTCGTAAAATGAGTTTGGGTCGTTTCAATAGCAATTCTAAACATACAATTACAATGTTTATATATAATTACACATAGTAGAAAGTGATGCAAGCTACGGCTTCTAGAGTTGCTGGTGGTATGCTAAAAGAAAGCAATAAATTGAATTCGAATTGTATATATATAACATTGAATTTGTAAAAGTTAGGAAACTAATAGATATCTAATAGATATCCTACATAGAATTAATTATGTTTCGGTGAATTTTGTTAATATAATACGGATAATTTAATATTCTAGTTTAAGTATGATATAAGTATCATGGTTTAAAATGACACTGTCGCTTTAATATAACGCCACATGTCGATTAAAGAAAGTTGTAATCCTGTTTTAGTTTATTGGTGTATACTCGAACTATAAGTTTTTTCTAGAAAACTAACTACAAAATCTACACAATTTCCACAAAATATTTATATAGTGTATGTTGGAAAAAATTATAAGTTAGCCCAGAGCTGAGAGTAAAAAAATATCTTAATTATATCTTAATCTTAATATATAATATAAGACAGTTGAACTAATAAATTATTAAGCAATCAAATCGCTCAATTTTATTAAATTGATTTTCGTTTATGTCATCATTTAATTTAATTATAAGTTAAAAATCCTAATAGTTACTATCCAAATATATTATTATATATTAGTATTTGTAGAAAAAGTCTCATTCATTTACATTTTTTGTTTTCCATCAATAATTTATACTTTTTAGCCCTGAATACTTAATTTAATCTGTTTTCAGCCATCAATTTGAAAATATTTTTTAAAATTTTAATTATTTAATTAATTAAAAAATTTAAAATTTCAACATATAATATATTTTCTACAAAAAACTATTTTAAAAGATGAAATATAATATATATGTTCAATGTTCTAAAAGTATCTTCTTTTAAATTTCCTTTTACTTACTCTTTGATAAACGCCTAATTAGCCTAATTTTAAGATATGAAAATGACATGTTTTGTGAAGGTTAATAGACGATTAGGACGTGTTTATGTTTGTTTAAGTGTTCCAGGTCATTTGTGAGAATTTGGACCTAAATGGATCATAAACAAGTCAAGCAAAGTCAAGAATCAAGTCAAGAAGTGTCAAAGCAAAAATCTGGAAAATTGCCAATTCTGGGGCACAGTGCAGGACGCCCAGGTGACAGTGTGGGACGGCCCTAGCTGCACAAAAAATTCCAAAAATTAGGGATTTAATTATTTTTCAGTTTATATTATCATCATTCATGAACCGGGAAGTTATCCTTCACACTTTTCACATACTTGGAACAGTTTTTCATCCTCTCAACACCCCAATATCACTATCAATTCATAATTCCATGGAGATTCAAGCCCTAATTGAAGAATTAATGATAAAGATTTTAGGCTAATTCTCTTTTGATCATTCTCATGTGAACAATTATGTAAGATAATTGTATTCAATCTTTCTTATGTTCAAGTTGGATTAGATGTTTAATTCTTAATTGTGTTTTGCATCTAATGTTGTTTGGATTTGAATGAATGATTACTTGTTTATAACTTTGAATGAATTTCATCTATCTTTTGATTTCAAATTATTGTTTATCATGGATTATTGAAAGAATCTTTATGAACTTGTAATCTTGTTAATGAAAGGATAATTTAGTTGTGTCAATTCCCCGGTTTTCATTATCGTGAATCATCACAACCTAATTGATTAATTCTTAGCATTCATTCAATCCAAGCTTATAACGAGTCATGTCTATGTGATTTCCAACGAACATAAGTTAGGTTATACTTTTAAAAACGTAATTTGAAGCATGAGAATGATCCTTTTTATTATTATTGTTTAAGTTGTTAATTCAATCATCAATTGTAGTTTTAATTCAATCAATCAAACAATCGGTTTTAAGTTTATGTCTAGTTTATTTAATTTTGTAAATTCTTTGACACTTTCCTATTATTTCATGAGGATATAATACTCGACTTACCTGTATTAGTTATAGGTATTTAGTTTATATTTTTACATATAAACTTATATATTTAATAATATATCTTATTTTTAAAATGTTATAAACAATCCTTGTAATCACATATCTCGATTTTCTTAAATTTTCAAATTTGACTTTTCTTGATTTTTTATTATATAAAAATAAATATAGATTTACATATATAATATCAATGTCGACTACATGACTAAATATAAATATTACTTATAAGAAAATATTATAAATTGATGCACATAAATGTCGTACATTGATATCCCAATACAATATTGATAATGTCCTCCAATTTAATAATATATTAAATTAGATTTTTATAAATTATATATATTAATATTTAATATAAACACAATATAAACTCTAGATACCTATCCTAGTAGGAGGATAAACCCCCCAACAAAAACAGACCAAAGACACGACATTTAATTAGGATAAAACCATGTCCATATACAAGACTCAAACTTGCTTTACTGGAAGACTTTATTTGTACAATACTTTGAAATGTCTTTTCTATGTTTCAAACTTAAGATCTCAATCATGAAAAGTTGATGTTCAATCATTGAGGTATAAGGGGAATAATTCTTAGGCTATCTCCAATGCTAAGGACGCCCTTGAGTTGCCACATCATATCCTTACAAATCCTTACACATCCTTAAAATCCTATAAATTTAGCTCCAATCATACAAACATCCTTACATATCCTTTAACTCCACTAAAAACAAAAAAAATATAAGTATCAAAAAATCTTTAGTTTTGAACAAACTTCAACCGCAAAGGATATTTAAGAGCACCCAAGGGCGTCCAAAAATATCCGCATTGGAGATAATCTTACAACTTGTATTATGAACTCCAACATAAATTATTTCCCTTCTTGATTTTTAAAAATTACCAAAATAATACTCTGTAGTAGAAAGCGAATTGGCACGAGCTCTATTGAGTACATGGCCCCTACCCTGCGCAAGCATCAAATGTGACAATGACGTTTAGCACACAAACTTTATTTCACTTTTTTTTCTTCCCTTGAGCACGAAAAAGTTAGAAGTGATCAACTACATCCTTAATAGATCAATGATCACAATATCATGTCACTCAACCTAATATCTATTTACTCGTATATTTATTTTCAATCTTTAGAATTTCTTTTCTCGATCTACATATAAATTATTTTATACATAGAGTATCACCCTGTAGCTTGTAGAACTTTTTAAATCATATGCTTCAATTAAATTAAATTTAATAAATTGTAGAAATTTTTTTCACCATTAAGTTTACATATTCATAAACTAACATTCTAATTGATTTCCTTAAAATATATCACCAATAAATTTTGCACAACTTATTAGATTTAAGTTATGCACTATGCAAAAAAAATAATATAAAATTGGATATAATATGGATACAAATAATTTTTATTGAAACTCTTAGATATCACATTAGATATCACATGTCACTCATACTAGAAAGTTTTAAAACTAAAAGATGTACATGCATATAGGATAACGAAAACGGTATCCGCGCGTTGCGACGGTGATGGAGGTGGAGGTGGCGGTTGTGGTAGTGATATACCTGACGGGCTCCACCCTTAGCTTTATGGGCTCCGCCCCGAATTTAAAAATTCGTCGAAAGTATATCAAATGACATCTCTAATTAAAGAGTATGAAATTTTAAGATCACTCATATAATTTTTATAATGTATCGATGTATGGTTTTTGAGATAAAAGATTTTGAATGAATTAGAGGAAAAAGAATGATTTATGGAGAAGAAATAAAAAAAAAAGAGTGGTTAACATTTGAGAAGAGAGAAATGATATTATAGTTATTTTAGGTAAATATAAAATAGATGGTTGACGCATTTTGAAAAAATAAATGTTGAAACTTAAAATCAATATTGAAATTTTAAATTCAATATTGAAAATCAAAAGTAGATATGTTTTATAATATAGTATAGATAGATGGATTTATCATTAATTCATTACGCATAAAAAAATTCCATCTAAATATTTTTTTGCTTTTATTATAAACGAAAATCGGTCGTACCTGTTAAAGTTGACTTAACATAGCATCTGAAAATTACCGTGGTCCAGTTCACATGTTTATTAGTTGGAGGCTTTGACATGACTGAAAGTTACGTACAGGCTTCACGTGTAATTTAATATTTTCTTCGAATCATTTGTTGTAAATGGCTCTTTTGGTTAAAAAGTATATCAAACAAAATTACTTCAAAGTAGTGTAATAAAATGGTATATCCTCACAGTTTTCTCAATATTTTGAAAAACAGACCGGACATTATACCAAATGTAATACGAGTAATATTTTGTCATTGGAAACAATCGGTAAGGCTATCTTCAATGTTAATTAAGAACGTCTTTATACATCTTTCAACTGTCACATCATATTTTTACAATTTTTTAAAATTCTTATAAATCCTTCAAATCTTTTAAAATCCTTATAAATCCCTATAAATCTTTCAAATCATTTAATTTTGCCTCAAACTATAAAACCATTTTTATATATCTTTACATACACTAAAAAATATTTAGTTTGAATAAACTTCAATGATAAAGGATATCATGAACAAGAGCACCTTTCCATTAGAGATAGCTAGTCTAAAATATACTGTATATAATTGTTTACATTTCCATCTATGTAATTTTGTTTTTTGTTGTTATATACTAGTACTAGCTAGATCAGGAGGACTTGCACCTCGAAATGCTCACATTAAACCATAAAATCAACATTTTCACCATACAGGTAAACTCAGGTTTATTCATATAAACTGTACTATTGGCATTTACCGGTGCCTGCTCTTTTTAAGGGAGCAACAGGTATCCAAGCCACTGCATCCTTGAACACAAACAAACAAGCTTTGAATAACTTATCCAAAAACTTAAAAACTCTTTCTACTTTCATTATGTATCTGCATCCACCCTTGCTCTACTTCCTCCTCCTTGTGCCACCATGTCTAGCCGCAGGCGGGTCGTGGTCTATGCTCCTTCCAAGCATTGGTATCTCAGCCATGCACATGCAACTTCTCCCTAACGATCGTGTTGTAATGTTTGATCGCACTGGCTTTGGCACCTCCCAAATATCCCTTCCAAATGGCAAATGTCATCACAACAAAACCGATTGCTCTGCCCATTCTGTCGAGTATGATGTTGCGTCTAACTCCATACGTCCACTTATGGTGCTCACGGATTTTTGGTGTTCCTCTGGAGCTTTAATGCCAGATGGAAAATTGACACAGACTGGAGGATGGGGTGATGGTTTTCGTGTTGTCCGAAATTACAAATCTTGTGATACATGTGACTGGCAAGAGATGCAAAATGGGCTGAATCAACCAAGATGGTATGCAACCAATCAGATACTGCCTGACGGCCGCCAAATTATCATTGGCGGCCGTGACACATTTAACTATGAGTTCTACCCTAAAAAATCTCCCACTGAGGGCTCATATAGTTTACCCTTCTTGGTTCAAACTAGAGAACCCAACAATGAAAATAATTTATATCCATTTGTTTTTCTCAATACAGACGGCAATTTGTTCATTTTTGCAAATAATCGTGCTATTTTATTTGACTACTCAAAGAACCGGGTCATAAGGACATACCCAACAATACCAGGTGGTCAACCAAGGAATTACCCAAGTACTGGCTCTGCAGTACTACTGCCATTGCGGGTAACAAATGGGATGGTAAATGTGGTAGAAGTATTGGTGTGTGGAGGTGCACCCAAAGGATCATTTATCAATGCTTTAAATGGAAAATTTGATAGAGCCTTGGATACTTGCGGTCGGATCAGAATATCTGACCAAAATCCCCAATGGTTCATGGAAATCATGCCTTTTGCGCGAGTGGTGAGTGACATGTTGCTGCTCCCAAACGGCCATGTATTAAACATCAACGGTGTGTCGGCTGGGACTGCAGGGTGGGAGCTTGGGAGGAATCCGGTTCTGCATCCAGTAGTTTATCGACCCGATAACCCAGTTGGGTCTAGATTTCAGGTGCAAAATCCAGGAACCAAACCTCGAGTATACCATTCTGCAGTGGTTTTATTAAGAGATGGTCGGGTGCTAGTTGGTGGTAGTAATCCGCATGATAAATACATATTCTCGAATGTACTTTATCCAACAGAATTGAGCTTGGAAGCATTTTCACCTTCTTATTTGGATTCAAGCTCCCTAACACTACGTCCCAACATAATCTCACCCAAAACCAGAACAATGGTGCACTATGGTCAAAAGATGGTTATCAGATTTACCGTGCCAGGCCCTGTAGATTTGCATTCGGTGTCTGTGACAATGATAGTACCATCATTTAACACGCACTCGTTTTCTATGAATCAGAGGTTGTTAGTCCTTGACAACGCCAACTCCACCAATTTGGTCAGGCAATCTTACTATACTGTCGATGTGACCACCCCTCCCTCTGGTAACATTGCTCCAGCTGGTTATTATCTTCTGTTTGTGGTTCATAAAGAAATCCCAAGTCCTGGCATTTGGATCCGAATTCAGTGATAAAAAAAAACTATACAGCATTATCTGTCTGGTATTTATTGCAGTCGTTCATTGTTACATACTTTGATTATTCCATCATTTATCATCAAGTGTAGATATATTTCTTCTGTAATTGTAACTCAAAATTCATAAGTGATAAAAGATCGTTTCATGTGTTGTTCAAAATGAATTTATACTCTTAAAGCCAATGTAAATAAAACTTAATAGAAGCTATAATTAGGAAGTAATATATAGAACTCATTTTACGTAGGCCAGAAACTAATCACCTTCCCGGCTTTGCTTAATAAGTTACAAAAAAAAAAAAAAAAAAAAAAAAGAAGCCCTTCCTGCGTCATGATAGACCCTATTTTTGAGAAGCAAGATAGGCCCTTATATTATATCTAGGAAATATATCATCTGGTTTTTTGAGTCAAAAAAGTTTTTAAACAAAGAGAATCACATAATGCATTTGATTGTTATGCCTCTTTATTAAACTTATATGTTTAGGTCACTGTTACTTCAATTCTTCCTTTTTAATACAACTGCAGCATCATATCGTACGGCATCAAAACATGATTACTATTAAATACAGGGGAGAAATTACATGAAATTTTGGGATCTTAGACAAGACTTAATTAGCGAATATATACTCTTATTTGAGCTTGTTTAGTGGGAACAATAAAAGTACGTGGCCCATCAGTCCATCAATGTGGGTATGAGTATTTTTCAAACTAATAACACAACTCTGTTAAATCATGATCCATCCTGGTCCCTGGATAAGGCTTAATTAGCCTATACAAAGTAATGGGGTTTCGATTAATCCCCATATGAGCCTGGACTTTAATTGTGGAAGTAAACAATTCTCTAAGTGAAGTAGTAGCAGCACTAAAATGTCTGCAGTTACGATTCATGGATTGCCATTCCATGTTAGAGCGGCATCCTATGAAAGGAAATCGGTGATCAGTTTGGAAGGTCTGTATAAGTAGCTCAAAAATTAACGTATAACTGAATCCATGTAATAAAAACAAGAATCAAGGCTGATTTAGCATTTCCAAAAAGTGAAAGTATTAAGGCCACAAAAGTATGTAATTAACCTATAAATCTAAAGCCAGGTGCCACCTACCATCCATAGTAAGTATATGGGTCCTGCCTTCTTGGATAACACAGATTGATGAACTTTTTCACAGGCCAGCAATATGACTTGTTAGGAACATAGGAACTTATGATAGAGTTCAATTTTTTATGTATGATATCAAAGGTTGCAAACAGAGTTATGATTCCGTGATGAGCTTCAAAACATCAGTCTAATCATATTCATGGCACGCACATGGAAACGTAATTGTCCCCCTTCTAAATGTAGTACGAGTATGTGACTTGTAGACATCAATCCATAATTGCCACTTGCAAACATATTAATGACAAGAATCACATTTCTGTTGTGTTCAATCCCTTGGTCCCTTGCCTCTTTGGTGTCAATTCAATCTGTGGCTATCAATTTAAAAGGCAATGAAATGTAGGACTTTTCCCTTTTCATTAGGGATCTAGCTAAAAAGATCAAAACTTTCTTCTGAAGTAAAAGGTAGTCGCGTATATCTGTCAGAAATTATCTGGAGTCGTTTATAACATTCATTATAAAGAGGAGATATCCATATGCATCACCCCTGTACCAAGAATTTGTTGACTCGCCATCAGTCAAAATAGGTAATAGTCAAAAGATCTCACTACAAACTAGATTCACCATTCTTATGATCAAAACTCAATTTTGTTTTCTCCATTAAACTATAAGCTCAAATACTGTTGCATATACGGGTATTGCATTGCTAAAGAATGCCAATAAGAAGGATGATATTGGAGAGATCGAATGGGCAAACTCACAAAATATGTGGTAAAATATGTATGGTTTGGTTCACTGTCATACCTTCAGTTTAGCAAATGCCACATTGTAACCTGGTTTGGTACACCAAACCACCCATTAGGCCACTTGTGCTTTCAAAGAAACCATCATTGATGATACTAAATGACACAAATATCACCTTTAAACCATGGTAATATGCTTGAAAGACAAGAAGAGATGGAGTTATATTAAAATGTAACAACACTAGAATTTGTTCTGGTTAAACCAAGTATTAATATGACCTATTGTTTACCGGCTAATAAATAGGGACACAATGTTTGTTCATCTCAAAATTCCGATCGTTCATGAGTTGGTTAAACCCAATACTGAATCCAAAAACTGACATACAAAAGGCATAACGGGTTCCTAATCTATCACCATTTGCAATAGTAAATCACACATAATCAGTTAGTGAGACGAGTCCTCACTCAATCTTCATGAGTTCCTAATCTATCACCAAATTAGCAGTGTAACGGTAACACAAAAACTACCAAGGTAAAACACAAAATTTACTCAACAACAATGGATATGTAAACAGAGAGGGATCCTGCCCTGTTCGGGCTACTTGGCGAGTGTCGAGTCGAGTCTTTGGCTTTGAGCAATGATGTAAGCAGCCCAACTGGTATATCTATGGTGATTTCTAAACGTTACCCTTCCCTGACCTTTCAATATGTTTACCCAGCCAGTCTTTAACCCTGGTATTTTGCCACACATACCATCTGAAATGGAGTGATGTAACATGCTTTTAGTTAATAGCTTTCATTCTTTTGTATCAAACTCAATCAGAAGTGTTCTCTCTACCCAGAGTTAATGGTTTTTGGCATAATTCATCATCTTCCGATATATTTTACCCGAGGAATTTGCTAATTTAGTGTCACATCCTGTATGTGAGTAAATAGGAAAATGCAATCAATGAACATAACTGTCCTTCAATGGGTTCTTATTCAGTAAGCTACAAAATCTTCCGATAAATCTTTCCCTTCAATGCGTTTACATGAAAACAGGCTTTATTCAACATTATTGGCAGGCCCTCAGGTGTAAAGATGCAAAATTTCATTTGGTAAATGTAGTACCACCAGCCACACCAGGCATATTATCACAAGTAAAATTTAATGCCTTAAATGGATATCATATCAGAAAACAGTAGGCTTTGGATCATTCATGAATACCACCGCATTAAACAATCATCAATTCAATGAAAAGCAGAACATAAAAGAGAATGCAACAGCTTTATAGAAGAATATTATTATCAAATATAACCAAGTTCTATATAAGAGAATTCACATGATCACATTCCTAAACCATTATCATAAAGCCTGCTACATAACAGGTTCAGTATGTAAAGAAAACATACTCCAATGCAACACACGAACCAAATCAAACTACTTCTTAAAACTACTATATTCTATAAGCGAAAAATATCAAACTAAGCACGCTCCCCACGGATACGCCTGGCCAATTGAATGTCCTTGGGCATTATCGTCACACGCTTAGCGTGAATTGCGCAGAGGTTAGTATCTTCAAATAGTCCCACAAGGTATGCCTCAGCTGCCTCTTGTAGTGCCAACACAGCATGGCTCTGGAACCTCAAATCAGTCTACACCCCAAAACAAATCCAAATTAACACATCTATACGACAGTTATTCAAAATATATATATATATATACAAACATATTCATATCATCATATAATAATATATGTAAAATATATACAAAATTACCTTGAAGTCCTGAGCAATTTCACGAACGAGCCTCTGGAACGGCAACTTACGGATCAAAAGCTCTGTGCTCTTTTGATACTTACGGATCTCACTGTAGTCATAATTAACGTAAATAATTAATTTTATGAAATTAGGGTTTGATAAAATAATAAAACTGACAAAATTAGGGTTAGGTGAGAGAGGATTACCGGAGAGCGACGGTTCCGGGACGATAACGATGAGGTTTCTTCACACCGCCGGTAGTCGGAGCAGATTTCCTAGCAGCCTTGGTAGCAAGTTGTTTCCGGGGAGCTTTTCCACCGGTGGATTTACGAGCAGTTTGCTTAGTACGAGCCATTTGGATTCAGATCTACAAATTAATCAACATAGAAAACGAAATCAAAACTGGAATTAACAAAATTAAATATATAATGCAACTAATTACGATTTACGAATTGATTATACGAAATTATAAGCAAGAAATTGTACCTTAATAAAATGGATTCTGAGTTTGGAGAGAATTGAACAAATTAGGGTTTCGAATTTGGGGGTAAATGATAATGCGTTGTATTTAGGGAAAATAAAGGGGGTATATATATGAAGGGTGAAAGCGTAGGTTACAAGTATGTATAACGGTTTGAAAGAGTCCTTGATCCATGAGGTTTGATTTCATTGGTTATTGTTTGTGTACGTGGATGGTTGTTATTGGTTAAAATTATTGTACACGGATTGAGAAATTTTGTGTTTCTTTTGTGAGTGTAGCTGTGTTTCTTTTGGTAGAGATGGTATTGGTCCAACTTTGTGGAACAAACTTTGGTTGACGAAGCCAATTTTGATTTTGATGAAGGTTTTTTTTTTGATAAACTCTTTTTTGGGTAATTATCACGGATTATTTATTCACTGGTTATTTTATGTTAGTTGAGAATTGACTGTGTCATGTCAACTTGTCAAGTATAAAGAAAATTAATGATATTTTTAAAATCAAATAAAATATTAAAAATATAATTTAATTTAAATTTTAAAAATATGAAAAATAACAAACTGGCAATTTAAAGAATATAAACAAAATCAAATTAAAATAATAATATTATGAAATAATAAAATAAGGTATAATTAAGATAATCATTATAATTTAAAAAGTGATAATTATATTTAGATTAAGTATTTAATATGATTAGTGATATGTGCAAAATTAAATTTTGGTAGTATATTTTTAATGATGTAAAACACGTTTAGTAGTATATTGTCAAAATCTAGTACTATGATCATCATAAGGGAAGGATGAAAGCAAAGGTCGAAGGCCGGTTGCCCAAATATCTAATCTGATCATGTGAGATAGCACAAGGGCTTAAGGCATTGGTTTGCTAAATCGACATACAAGAAGATTGATTGCAATCTTGCATTATGCATGGGTTCGAATCCCATTTCTTATGTTCTTTTAGGTAATCACCCCGGTTTCAACCCAGACAATTTAACTAAAATTTAAAATTTTTAAAAAAATGTAAAAAAATATATTTATATTTTGTAATTGACGATTTGAAGATACTAAATTAACTAACATCAATTTATATATATGAGTATTTATTGCATTAACAAAACATAAAAAGACATTTCCAATGATCAAAAAATATAAATTTAAAAAAAGCATTTAACTAGTGAGCTATTTATCTTTAAAAATATTACAATATTAATATGGCATCATAAGTAATATAAAAACTTTTTGGAAAAAAAAATGTAGACATTCTACATAATACTTTTTTTCTAAAAATAGTTTCAGAAGACAACTAGATTATTTGTAGCGTAATACGAGGGTTAAAAACTTTAATTTATCGTTATAACTTATAATATAATTAATAATTATAAATAACACATGTTGGAAATTTGACTGTAATCATCATAAGGGAATGATGGAAGCAAAGGTCGAAGGTACCTTTTTCAAAACTAGGTAATCATCCCGGTTTAAACCCGGACAATTTAACTAAAGTTTTTAAAATCTAGAAAAGAATGTAAAAAAATATATTTAATTTTTGTAATTGACGATTTAGAGATACTAAATTAACTAACATTAATTTATATATATATGATTACTTATTGCATTAACAAAACATAGAAAGACATTTCCAATGATCAAATAATCTAAATTTTAAAAAAAAGCATTTAATCCGTGAGCTATTTATTTTTAAAAATATTACAATATTAATATGACATCATAAGTAACATAAAAACTTTTTGAAAAAAAAAATGTAGACATTCCACATAATTCTTTTTTTCTAAAAATAGTTTTAGAAGACAACTAGATTATTTCTCGCGTAATACGCTGGTTAAACACTTTAATTTGTCGTTATGACTTATAATATAATTAATAGTTATAAATAACACATGTTAGAAATTTGATGATACTATTATTTTAAAAAATATTTTGTATCAAAAGTTATTTATACAATATGTATCTTAGTTATATCTTTTGTGATGGTATAAAGTTAAATATATATTACATGTTAAAATTTTAATATATTAGACCTACTTAATGACATGCTAAATTTTTATAGTATCGTAATTCAACAAATATAGATAAAATATCTTAAAAATGGTGATTTGCCATTATTTAATCTTTTATTTTGTTTTTATTAATATAGATACCGTATACATATCGGTAATATATTTTATTTAAATATCATAAGATATTAACGATGTAAAACTAAATACTTATAACTAATATTTATTACGTTATATAATAAAAATTCAATATAAACTTTTTATTTGATAAAATGTACGACATAAAACAAAAGAAAATAGTACTCGTATAATGTAAAAAATATATTAAAAAATGAGTTTTAAAAAGTATAATATTAAATATAATAATTATTTTCCATAATAACATCATTAAATAGTTTTTTTTTAATTATAAAAGGTAGGAAGTACTTTTGATAAGCCTCAAATTGTACATGTTTCCCCACACCGAATTAGACGTTTTGTACTAGTTTTATAGCCATTTATACTTGTTTTGTGGTACGTTATGGCATTTGCTAGTTGTTTCAGGCCTACAGCAGGTATATTGCCCCATATGGTAGAAAACAGCTCAGAAATGGTCCATATGCACTAACCGAAGAAGAACGAAGCTGAAACGGCAAAATTCTGCAAGACCTCGCGGCGCGAGGAGGGTATCTAGCGACGCGAGACAGGGTTTTCAATCCAGTAGCGGCGCGAGTGTCAAGACTAGCGGCGCGAGTTGGGCACTTTCGAAGTCAGAACTTTGGCCTGAAGGAGCTAGCGGCGCGACCCAAGACCCTAGCGGCGCGAGTTTTGACTGACATCACCATTTTCTCTCTCCTTGGGTATAAATACCATCCACCACTCCACCCAAACCCTACTCTGGACACTTTAGCTCACATACTTATACTCCAGCCGAATTTAAAAGGTTTTAAAAGAGTTTTTCACTACTCCAACATCATTTTGAAGACTTGAAGATTAATTTTAGCTATTGTTACTCATTGTAGCTCGATTGTAACTTCGGTTTGTATTTGTTCTCTATATTGGGTACATCATGTCTTCCTTTCTACTTCAATCTTTAGCTTTTAACATTATGAGGAGCTAAATCCTTATATATCTATGAAGATGAAGTGAAACAATTAGTTATGGTTGCATAGTATTTTGAATTCAAGTTGGTTTTACTTAACATTTTGTCAAGATCTAATGAAGTGATTTCTTCCACTTAGATTTGTGTTCTTGGTGATATTTGTGTTTTTCAATAGTGGTACTGGTTGAATGCAAGTATTATTTTAGTTGTTTGTCTAGGAACAATTTTTGCTAGGTCATGGTATGATAGTAAAGAATATAAGTTTAATAGAAATTACTTTGTTAAGTGAATTTAACGGTTGGTGGTACCACGTTTCTTTCACAAAGATAAAATTGTTATTTAAGTAGTCAAACAAACTAGTTAGTTCAAGGAAGCGTAATAAGGTTGGTGGTACCACTTGTTGCAAGGAATTAAATTGATTAGGTGATTGAGTCGATTTTACAACCGGAGTGCACGCCGGGTGTGTTTTAGTCTTGTCACGATTATTGTCACCAACAATATTGAATTTTGAGCTTAAACCATATGCAACCTAAACTTCTTGTGTAGCGGATTCGACATAGATGGCTTTTTAATTATTTGTTACAACTCAAAATATTTTCGCATACTCTCGATTGACACCGGTTGAGTATTTAATTTATTTTACTTGTCGGTTAATTAGCTTTCTGAAACGCAAAGTGACAACTCGGTCACAAACCAAACCTTCTCTTGATTTACATTTTTACAACCTAAGTACAACATTTAGTCCTTGTGTTCGATCCTGCTCTTACCCATTAACTATATTACATACGAACGGGTACACTGCCCGTAAGTGTGTGGTCGACAGTAAACGGTAGATCTTGTTATAAATTATTAAACGCGATTTCACACATCAAGTTTTTGGCGCCGCTGCCGGGGACTAATTTTTCGTACTTGTGGTTGAAATTTTGTGAATCGATCCTTTTTCGTGCTTTGCACGGAAAAGTTACTTGCTTTATTTTAATTTTAGTTTGCTTCATTGTACCTCAGGTGCTATTAAGGTTTCCATTTGTTGTGTTGTGATCGCAGGTTATTCTCAGGAAGTGGATGAGCACTAGAGCTTCGGGGAAACCGTTAGTGAAGGCCACATCTAACCCTGACAAACTCAAAAAGCACACCAAACCACAAACATCACACCCGTCATCATCCGCACCCACTTACATAGACACCACTCCTAGACCTAGACCCGACCGCATACCACACGAGACTTATTACGAGTCGGGAAGTACCGAGTGGGGTTACTATTCTGAAAAAGAAGAACCGACTTCCGATAGAACACCTACTCCACCCGAATCACCAAAACCAAACATCAACATGGCCGGACAACAAAATAATCCACCCGACCTTTTTAACACCAAAATCGAGGACTTACCTCGAACCATACCAACCTCTCGCCAATCCGCCATTGTTAGCCCCGCCATTGACACTTTCACCGTGAAAGGCAACCACTTGCAAATGGTCAAGGATTTGTGTTTTGACGGGAGAAACAAGAGGGATCCTCATGAGCATCTCGACAAGTTTGAGATGATTTGCAACTTGTTCAACTACGGGGAGAACCAAGCTAACAATGTCAAGATGAAGCTTTTTCCTATGTCTCTAGCGGGGGAAGCTCATAAATGGTTAAAAGGGTTAGCACCAAATAGCTTGACCACATGGGAGGCGGTTAGAGAAGCTTTGATTGAAAGATTCTTTCCGGCAAATCGGGAAAGAGAACTTAGGCTTATAATCCGTTCTTTTAGGCAAGATGAGGATGAGTCCATTGTTGAAGCTTGGTTAAGAATGAAAGATCTTTTGTGGAAATGCCTCGGGCATGGGGTAAGTGATACCGAGATTGTTGGCATATTCTTGGATGGAATGAATATGGAAAGTTATGAGAAGATGGTCATGACTTGTGGGGGTAGTACTACTTACAAGACTTCTAGTGAGATTTGGAAGATGTTTGAGGATATGGCTAAGGCTCAAGTTTCGAGGTCTCCTAGTAGGGATCGTAGGGATAAAAGGACACGTCGAGTGGTAGCCCGGGTTGATGGGGGAGAGACGTCCGAGGTAGTTAGCGAGATCAGAGCGCTCTCAAGGCACATGGATGAGAGGTTTTCGATGGTGGAAAACAATTTTGGAGGATTAGAGCGCGATGTTAAGATCATGGCCGGGGGATGTGTTCATTGTGGTGGACCACATGACGCCGATGAATGTGATCAAATGGTTAGGGAAGACGTAAATTATGTGCACAACCAAAGATCCGGTCAATATCAACCGCTTTTCCAACGTGGTGGCAACTACCAAGGCCGTCACCAAGGTAACTCTTCAAACTCTTCTAATTCTTTTTATAACAATCGTGGTGGCAACTCTCAAAATAGATGGCAAAAGGATGACAACCAAGGACCGCCTCAACAACAACAACCACCTTCACCTCCAAGGATTGATGACAATGGGGAAGACACCCCATCTCTTGCGGCCATGATGGCCAAGTTCTTGGATAAGCAAGAAAAAACGGAGGAGGCTCAAGAGAAGCGGAATGCTTCAATGGAGAACTATTCGAAACTTTTGAATGATAAGATTGGGGGTTTGCATGTAAAGATCGATGAGAGCAACCGGAACAACCATGCCTTGATATCTAATCTAGAAAAGAGGTTGGATAGGATGGGGAACTCTAAAAGGCAGCCGGGTACACTTCCAAGTGACACCCAACAAAACCCAAATCAAAGCCAGGGAGGGTCGTGGAGAAGTGGGGATGACAAGTACAAAGGACCCCAACACCGAAATGAGACCGTAAATGCAATAACAACACGGTTCGGTAAAGTAACCACTCCTCCTAAAGGTAACTCTTTTGTTCCTAACGCATCTCCTAGTGCAGAAAATTTCGATGAAGAATTTGATGATGAAGTGGAGATGGAGTCACCACCGGGTGTGACAACTACGGTTCCTAAAGCTACACCAATCAAGGAACCCGAAATCAAGCCTTACAAGCCCAAGGTTCCATTTCCTCAACGTTTGAGGAAGGAAAAGCTTCAAGACCAATACAACAAGTTCTTTGATATGATCAAGACGGTGACAATCAATGTCCCACTAGTTGACCTCATTTCGGGCATGCCTAACTATGCCAAATTCATCAAGGAGCTAGTAACGGACAAGAAGAAGCTAGATGAAGCAAAAGCAACCTTTATGAATGAAGAATGCTCGGCGGTGATTAAAAACAAGCTTCCACCAAAGCTTTCCGATCCAGGGAGTTTTCTCATTGCTTGTTCTTTTGGTACTAAATTATCTTGCAAAGCTTTAGCCGACCTTGGGGCTAGCATCAACTTGATGCCATATTAAGTTTTTACAAAGCTTTCGTTAGGGCGATTAAGGCCCACTAAGATGAGCATCCGCCTTGCGGATCATTCGTTCCAATACCCGATGGGGGTGGCTGAAAACTTGCAAGTGCAAGTGGGCCAATTTGTTTTTCTTGTGGATTTTGTAATTTTAGAGATGGAAGAGGACACCAAGGTGCCCCTCATTTTAGGCCGACCATTCTTGTACACCGCGGATGCTATCATTCGGGTGAAGGACAAGGAAATTTCCTTGGGTGTCGGGGATGATAGAATAGTGTTTAAAATTGAAAAAGCTTTGAAACATTCTTATTCCTCTGATGACACTTGTTTTAAGATTGATGTGATAGATGATGCGGTCGAAGTTGAGATGTTGGAGCTCGTAGGAATTGAAGATGGCACAAGAGATGAACGATGGGCTAGCATTGGTGAAGCGGATGTTGCTAGTGAACAAGTGGAAGAGATTGCGGAGATCTTGGCTATTAGCATGGATGAAACTCCATTGGATGAAGAGGAGTTTGAAGAAATTGAGGCAATCCCGAGTGGTAAGCTACCTACTTCGCTTGATAATCCTCCAACGGATCTGGAACTCAAGCCATTGCCCGATCATCTAGAATATGCTTACTTGGAAGGTACATCTCTACTCCCCGTTGTTATTTCCTCATCACTTTCGGATGAGGAAAAGACCAAACTCATGACCATTCTAAAGGCCCATAAAAAGGCCTTTGCTTGGAAGACTTCCGATATACCCGGAATTAGTCCCGATTTTTGCAAACACAAGATAAATTTGTTTGAAAATGTAAAACCGGTGATTCAAAGGCAAAGAAGGCTTAACCCAAACATGAAAGATGTCGTAAAAAAGGAAATTGTTAAACTTCTTGATGCGGGTATCATTTTTCCTATATCGGATAGTCCATGGGTTAGTCCGGTACATTGTGTACCAAAGAAAGGAGGTATGACCGTGGTGACTAATGAGAAAAATGAGTTGGTTCCAACTAGAACGGTCACCGGTTGGAGAGTTTGCATTGACTATCGTAGGTTGAATGAGGCGACCAAAAAGGACCATTTTCCTTTACCCTTTATGGACCAAATGCTTGAAAGGTTGGCGGGTAATGAGTACTTTTGTTTTCTAGATGGTTTTTCCGGTTATTTTCAAATCCCAATTAATCCTAATGATCAAGAGAAAACCACTTTTACTTGTCCTTTTGGAACCTATGCCTATAGTCGCATGCCTTTTGGCTTATGCAATGCACCGGGTACTTTTCAAAGATGCATGTTGGCCATTTTCCAAGACATGATAGAAACTTCCATGGAGGTCTTCATGGATGATTTTTCGGTTTTTGGTGAGTCCTTTGATAGTTGTTTGACTAATTTGGATAAAATGCTTGATAGGTGTGAAAAAGCACATTTGGTGCTTAATTGGGAAAAATGCCATTTTATGGTCAAAGAGGGTATAGTTTTGGGTCACAAGGTGTCAAGGGCGGGTCTTGAGGTTGACAAAGCCAAAATTGATGTCATGACTAAATTACCTCCACCCACCAATGTGAAGTCGGTAAGAAGTTTTCTAGGTCATGCCGGGTTTTACCGGCGATTTATCAAAGATTTTTCGAAAATTACAAGGCCTATGACTAGATTGTTGGAAAAAGATGTTGATTTTGAGTTTAACGATGAATGTTTAAACGCTTTTTCTCTTTTGAAAGACAAATTGACAAATGCTCCAATAATGACTTCACCGAATTGGTCTTTACCCTTTGAACTTATGTGCGATGCTAGTGATTGTGCTTTGGGGGCCGTTCTTGGCCAAAGGGATGAGAAGCACTTTCGTCCAATCTACTTTGCTAGCAAAACCCTAAACTCCGCCCAACAAAACTACACCGTAACCGAGAAGGAATTGTTGGCGGTGGTTTATGCCTTTGATAAGTTTAGACCTTACTTGGTATTGAATAAAACCATTGTGTTCACCGATCATTCGGCCTTGAAGTATTTGTTCAACAAGCAAGATGCCAAACCCCGTTTGCTTCGTTGGGTCTTGCTTTTGCAAGAATTTGATATAGAAATCAAAGACAAAAGTGGGGCTGAAAATGTTGCCGCCGACCACTTGAGTAGGCTCGAAAACCCTCACCTTGAGGAGTTGAAGGAGCATGAGATTAACGATTCTTTTCCCGATGAGTTTTTGATGCAGGTTGAGGACGAAGAGGCACCTTGGTATGCCGATATTGCTAATTACTTATGTGCAGGAATTTTGCCCAAGGGATGGAGTTCTCAACAAAGAAAGAAGTTCTTTTCGGGAATCAAGCATTACTTTTGGGAGGAACCGTATTTGTTTAGGGTGTGTGCGGATGGCATGATAAGGAGATGTGCTTGGAGTGGTGAAACGAGAAAGATTTTGGATGAGTGTCACTATGGTCCTTGATGTGCCAAATCGAGCTTTAATATTTGTAAACTAAAACTACCAAAGAACTAACTATTACGCACTCACGGGCAGTGGACCCGATCGTTTGTAATACAGCAAAGAGGTAAGTCTGAGTTCGTTCTCAGGGATTGTGAAATGATTAATTGCTTGTTTAATGGTTTGGAAAACAGGTGTTGCTCGAAATTCCCTTTGACAATTAAACAAATTGATTTGCCAATTGATTGCATTAAATTAAAGAAAGATTCAGACAAAATAATTAAAAGTCATCCACCTTGACTTCCCTTGACTTTAAATGTGATTGCATTTGATGAGGAACAAATTCTTAAGAGTTTGAAAAGTAGTCGTGACAAGATTAAACTATTCACGTGGTACCACCATCCATGAATAATTTATCGATCCACCTGACTAGTCTAATTACCCGAGCCGGTACCACCAAGACCAAGACAATTCTTCTAACGATAATTTTTATCTACTTATCAAATTATCAATTGAACCTATGTGACAATAACGTGGTACCACCAACCGATATCAATCATGTTGACAATTTTAATCTTTACGTAAAATGATATTCACTATCATACCATGAACTAGTGATAATTACTTATAGACAAGTAACCGTTTTAAAATCACATACACATTCGACTGGTACCACCAACGAAGAATCATATGCAACCAATATCGATTTTAATTAAATGAAAAGAATTAAAACCATCAAGATCACAGAACAACGATAATTAAATAAACCCTTTTAAATTAAAAATATAGCAATCACATTATCCGTCTAGTTTCATCAAGGTGGACGATTAAGCAGTTAGCCACTCATGATCAATTCACAATAATCAAAGAAACGGAAAAGAAACATGAAGTACCAATTGTTTGAAGAAAATAATTTGCAAGACAATAATGTAGATACGATCTAGATGGGTGCCCGTAATATCTTCAATGAGTCCGCCTAAGTGAAACACTTGATTGGAGAAGGAAGAATCCTGATAGAGCAGCTCCTAGAAAGAGTTTGAATGCCTCGAAATTCGTGCCTAGGGTTTATATTTATACCTCTTGAAAAATAAGGCTTTAAGTCGGCCGTTGACTTTTGTTGACCAGCCTCCCACTGCGGCGCAGTGGTCATGTAAAGGCCTCCACTGCGTCGCAGCCAAATATCACTGGAATTCCCTTCGTATGCAACATGGATGACTGCGGCGCAGTGGGATCGTGCATGCCATCCACTGCGGCGCAGCCAAATATCACTGGCAAATCTTCGCATGCAAAAGGGGTGACTGCGGCGCAGTGGACTCGTACAAACCCACCACTGCGGCGCAGCCAAATCTCACTGGACAAAAATACTCGTGCATGAATAACCACTGCGGCGCAGTGGGCAGATGTGCATTTCCACTGCGTCGCAGTGGTCACAAAAACTTCGACCACCTCGTTTTCAACTTCCAACTCGCCACTTTCATTATTTCTTTTGCATAAATCAACTTTCGACTTCATGAATTATTGTATTAGCCAATAGTCTTCCAAATGTGAGCCAAATCACTACGTAACCTGCTAAGCGCCTGAAACTACTAACAAACACCATAAACGCGCCAAATGCACACAAAGTAGACTTAAAACATATAAATAAATAGCCAATAATGATGTGGGTAATGGGTATAAATTAGTCACATCAGTCCTACCGGTGGACATTATGGAGCATCGGTAACGGGAAAGAAGGTGTTTGATGCGGGTTTCTATTGGCCCACCATTTTCAAAGAAGCTCAAACACTAGTGGAAACCTGTGATGCTTGTCAAAGGCAAGGAACAATCACCAAGAGAGACGAAATGCCACAACAATCGATTCAAGTTTGTGAAGTCTTTGATGTGTGGGGAATCGACTTCATGGGTCCATTCCCACCATCAAATAAGTGTCTTTATATATTGGTTGCGGTTGACTATGTTTCCAAGTGGGCGGAAGCAAAAGCATTACCCACTAATGATGGCAAGGTGGTGATTGACTTTTTGAAGGGCTTGTTTAGCCGGTTTGGTATGCCAAGGGCGTTGATTAGTGACCGGGGCACACATTTTGCCAACCGTCAATTAGAAAAGGTCTTGAAGAGATATGGGGTCACTCATCGTTTCTCAACTTCTTATCACCCACAAACTAGTGGGCAAGTTGAGAACACGAACCGGGCTTTGAAGAGAATCTTAGAGAAAACGGTTGATGGAAATCCAAAGTCTTGGTCAAAGAAGCTTGATGATGCCTTATGGGCATTTAGAACCGCTTTCAAGACCCCAATTGGCACAACCCCGTATAGGCTACTCTATGGAAAAACTTGTCATCTACCGGTAGAGATCGAGCACAAAGCATTTTGGGCATTGAGGAATTGCAATATGGATTTAGTAGAGGCCGGTGAGTTAAGGTTATTACAACTCCATGAACTAGATGAGCTTAGGCATGGTGCGTATGACAACTCGTTGATGTACAAGGAGAGGACTAAGGTTTGGCACGATAAGAAGCTTAAGAGGAAGGATTTCAAAGCGGGAGATAAGGTGTTGTTGTTTCTCTCCAAGTTCAAAATCCACCGACCGAAGCTCACATCTAGGTGGAATGGGTCGTTTGTTATCAAGCATGTGTATCCATCCGGATATGTTGAATTGTACCGAGAGAATGGAAGCTCTTTCATTGTGAACGGGCATCGTTTGAAGTTGTTTAATGAAGAAGAAGTTGGGGAGGGAGCCTTGATCGAGGAGCTCCCACTTTTCGCTTGAAGAATGAGGTTTGATCGAGTCAAGCTAATGACTCGTTAAAAAAAATGAAAGCGCTTCTCGGGAGGCAACCCGTGAAAATCGATTGTGAATGAACTGGTGTGTGACATGTTAAATGGTCAAAAGTCTGTCAAGCAGAACTCGTGGCGCGAGGTAGGGAACTCGTGGCGCTAGAATTGAGAATTTTGGACAGAAAGTCTTGATGAAGAAGATCGCGGCGCAAGACTAAAAATCGCGGCACTACTGGGTCCCAAAGGATAACCTCGTAGCGCGAGGAGAGACAGGTCGCGGCGCGACCTTGGACAACTTAAAGTCAGAACTCTGGCCTGCTCGAACTCGTGGCGCGAGGATACGACTAGCAGCGCTACTGGGACTCATGAACAGAACTCGCGGCGCGAGTCTCCTGTCTAGCGGCGCAAGATGAGTTTTTTTGGGGACAGAAAGTTTGGTCGAGTGGGCTCGCGGCGCGAGCCACTCAGGTCGCGGCGCGAGGTGGTCCAGGTAAGTTCTCTTTTCCAAAAAAAAAAAAAAAAGCCACAAGGCCCGATTGTTTCTTTTCACTCTCTCTTTTTCCCTCTCAAACTCTTTTCTTCTCCAAAATCACACACACATACACGGCTCACACACACACACTTAATTTGTGATTTCTTTTTCTACTTCTCAAGATCTTCACTCTTTCTCTTCCATCATCATCATCATGTCAAGAGTAAGTTTCTCATCCTTTTCTTTTTAAATTTATTTCAATTAATTAGGGTTTTAATTATTTCTTTAATTTTCTTTTAAATATTGTTAGTATGTTATATAATATTACTTGCATTGTTGTTTATTCCACTTAGAACTAACTAATTTTGATTAAATCTTGGAAAACTTAATTAGGGTTCTTAGTAATTCAAATTGGGGATTTTTAAAATTTAGTTAGTTTTAAGCATTGTAATTCAAATTTGTGATTATAGTATTGTTTAAGAGTTAATTCCCACCAAAAAAAAAAAAAAAAAGAAAGAAAACAGACTAGCGGCGCTAGCTAGGTTACTAGCGGCGCAAGGTTGTTCTGTTTGGCCCGTTTTCGTCGTTTCTTCTCCGTAGCTTTTCATTATCGCTTCCAAGTTGTCTCTTTTAACTTATTTTGTATGTTTTGGCTGATTTTACAGAGACAACAAGGTACGGAGAGATATGAGGGTAACATTTGGCCCCGCGGTTATCAGTTTGATTACGTGGATGAACGCTACAATGCTCCTTCTGAGAAACCAAGCAATGTGTTCAGGACACTAAGAACACCAACCCATCCTTGGCTTAAGTTCCCGAATTCTTCAAAAGGGGAGCGTCAAGCCTACTTGAATAAGTTACGTGAAATTCAAAACTTTGATTTGGTTTCTCCTAGGACCATAGATTGGAACATGATTCGGGAAGCCGGTCTCATGGAGTATTTTGAGCAAAGACTGTTAACTGAGTTTTGGTCTTAACCAAGGGAGGAGATGGTGCAGATACCTATGTGGAAGCGAATTTTTGAACTAAGGAAAACAGTGGTTAAAGAATGGTGCCAAGAGTTTTACTCTACACTCCAAGTCCAAGACCTACCTATTGATGAGTTCTTGGAAGATCAGGTAATCCACTTTCGGTTGGGGGGTAGGCAGCGCCACTGTACCGTTGTTGAGTTTGGGTATTTATGTGGGATGTTCGAGGTTTCTGAAATTGAGGATGGAGCGGTATACCCGTTTGTGGACAGGAGTTCATTTCACACTTCTTCCTTTGATGATAACATGCCCTTTGACGCATATTGGTTCAGCATTTCTGGGAATGAAAAGTTTTATTCTGGTGTAAGCAAAGTGTCGGACATTCGGTCCAAAAGGTTGAAGATTCTTCATAAGATGATCACCTACTCCTTCCTCCACAGGGCAAACGCCACTGATAAGGTCACTGTGGATGATTTATGGTTGCTCAGACAGTTCGAGGAGCTCCCTACTTCCGGTTGGTTTTGTTGTGCTCCATACATTTTGGCTAGACACATGTATCGGTGTAAGGAGCATAGGTACTTATGTGGTCATTTTATAACCACGATGGTGGAAAGGCTCGGTTGTGATACTCCAGAGGGTCGGTCAGAGGTTACGCTTAGAGTGGAGACCACCCTTTTGGACATCAAGGAAATGAAAAAGGCAAAAATAATAAGGACCACCAACCCGAGTGACTTACATTCAGATGAGGAGCAGGAGCCACCTGCACAGAGACCGAGGATGGACTCACCACCTAGGGAGCAGCAGCTACCACCTAACCCTTATCCTTCTTATGATTTTGCAGATTGGGGGAATAAGCTTGATCAGATCTTGATGGAGCAGAGGCAGGTGCGAGACATGCAGGATATGCTTGTGGATGGGACACGGACGATGTGGAGCCAGGTGACCCGCTTGGGTTACCAGAACGAGTATTGGAAGCCTTATATTGATCATATGATTCGACCAGAGACTCCACCACCACCACCGCCTACTCGGGATTTTAGTCCTCCACCCATCTTTATGCCTGCCAGCACCACCTTTGGTTTCTTCTGTCCACACCCTAGTCAACCCATTCCGCAGCAACCAGGTTGGCTGGGTTCGAGTTCGAGTGTGCCCGGGACTAGTGAGACAGCAGGGGACGCTCCGGATATTCCCCAGTTTGGCTCGTATAGGCATACGAGTGGGGAGCGCTACTCGGGGCATGCTGGAGATGGTGTCCCTTCAAATCAAGACATGGATGAGAACTGATTCTCTTATTCTTCTCTCTTACTTCTGAATTTCTTAAGACAGTTACATTTTATGTTTCGATTTGGTTGTAATTCCGCCGTGTAGGCGATGCGACATTGTGGATGGTTTATCTAGTATTTCGTTATTTTGTTATTTTGATTGCCAGGTGATTGTATGGTTGCAAGTTGCATTTCTGGAATCGCTTTTGGAATTTTTGGAACAAACAAGCGGGTTTATGTTGGCAGTCAGTTCAGCACCCACTTAAATTTTGGCTTCACCTTTGCTTTGGCAATACCATGCTTTCACTCGGAGGTTTTTCATTGTTCCTTTCTACATTTTGCAATTTTTCCTCTTTTCCAATTTTGTTCACCTTAGTTATTCATCCATTGAGGACAATGTACAACTTAAGTGTGGGGAGGGGGAATGGTAAATCGGAAAAATGACAAATTTTTGAAAGTTCCTTACTTTATTAGCATTTTGGTTATGTTTTTAAATTTTTGAGGCTTTAAGTTTTGCGCAAAGACGAAAAATGAAGTTAATTTAAGATTTTGCTAATCTAGGATAGAACTTAAGATTGTTTACCTTTAGCTTTCCTTTTCTAGTGCTTGTGGCATTTCATCATTCCAAGGGGAAATAGGCTCATTCTGAACTTCAATATAATCTAGGTCGCTTGCTAATTGTACCTTAATGATAAATCAAATGTGAATAATAGCTTCACTAGATGATATATTGGTAGGCACCGCTTGAGGTT